>NC_087208.1:75438381-75450881 GCF_015104395.2 Macrobrachium nipponense | reverse complement strand
TACGGGTCTTTTATCTTCGTATTATATACTGTTGTGTATTACAGTAAAAGTCATTTATATATATATATATATCTATATATATATATATATATATATATATATATATATATGTGTAAGGTGATCTTCATACAAATCAGATTAGGTTAAGAGAATTAAAGATATCCAGATGTGAGTTCGTCCCTACAACATCCGGCGGTCGGGGATAGCGGAGCCAATTGAAGGGACATAGCTTTGGACGGATAAGGGGTTGGGGGGGGGGGGGGGGGGGGGGGGGGGGGGGGGGGGGGGGGGGGGGGGGGGGGGGGGGGGGCTACAGGAGACCGGAGAGACATAACAGGTGCTGGACGGGAGAGGGATCTCTTGGCAGGTACGTCCGGATATAGACTCTCGTAACCGACGAGGACAGATGTTCCAAATGAATTTTACGGGTTTTTTTTCCTCTTGCTCCTTTTCCTTCAAGGCCTGGCGTAATTGGCGTGAAGCGCGGTTTTATTTGATTGACCAAACCGGTGTGTTATTTATGTATTTGTTTTTTGTGGTAGTTCTGGTAATGAATGAATTCATTTATATGAGATTTTCGTTAGTTTCTCTATTTTTATAAGCATCATTTGTTACGATGAAGGATTTGTTGTTATACGTTATTAATAAGTTGTATTTGTTTTTTCTATCCGCTGTATATATTTATCTACATTTGACTCACTTTCATCAGTTTATTTTCCCTTTTTTTTCTCTGGTTCTTCATAGTCTTGATGAATTTACGCGAGTCATCTTTTAGATTTATCTGTTTTAAGCATCTGCTGGTACACACTACCCAAGTAAGTCATGGGTAAGATGATATGATATGCTGCGTGGTTCATTTCCACGTGATTGTTTACGCACTACCTCCCATGTTTCTTCACTGCGTTGCATTTTTCCCGTAATTCATTTAGTGAATTTGAAATTAACCTGAAGAGTCAAGATATCAAGGAAAAAAGTCGAGTCTCTTCCAGTGATAGCTTTTACTTTTATAGTGTCGGGTTTTGCATTAAAGGAATTTCCAGAGAGAGAGAGAGAGAGAGAGAGAGAGAGAGAGAGAGAGAGAGAGAGAGGCGTTAAGTTCTGCCAGTGTGTGGGTATGACACAAAAAGGAAACATTTCTCGCAAGACTGGAAAGTGAAAGTGGCAGGCTCATTACTGAATCACGCTAAATGTTTTTCCGCAGAGAGAGAGAGAGAGAGAGAGAGAGAGAGAGAGAGAGAGAGAGAACGAAAGTAAAAGTATCCATGAGTTATAATAATTATTTCCGCTTGCAATTTTGTCAAGGAAAAATGATGATAAAATTTGTTATGCAAATGCCAGCGACATTCTTCTCTCATTGTGTCAAGAACAATTAGATCACTCTTGTCATTCTGTTGACTCATGAAATGACCTGTCTTGATCCCCTGTTGAAAGTATTTATGTCTGATATCTTTTTGTTTTGGCGGATCTGTCTTGCAAAACTTGATATTCTCTCTCTTTCTCAGTAAAAGCCGATTTCCGTCAAATCCAGAAACGTAAAATGAAATAAAAAAAATTGGCATTCATATAAAAATTTTGAATGTATATGTACATGCACACTGTTTTATGCTGTTAATGTGCAATGTTGATTCATATTTATCATTTGTTTACCTTTTTTCATTACGATATTGTTATTTAGGAAGAACTTAACTTCTTACGCCTTCTATGTAGGTGCTTGTTGTGGGAATTTTTCTGTTCAGAGGTTAACTCTTGACAAAGAACATAAACCCCTTGGTGGGGGGGGGGGGGGGGGGGGGGGCGGAGACGGTAGTACCATCAGTACACCTCATGTGGTGCACTGTAGGCATTACTTAAGGTTCTTTGCAGCGTACCTTCGGCCCCTAGCTGCAACGCCTTTCGTTCCTTTTACTGTATCTCCTTTCAGATTCTCTTTCTTTCATTTTACTCTCCACCCTCTCCTTCTTTCAATTGATTCATAGTACAACTGCTAAGAGGTTTTCCTCCTGTTACACCTTTCAAACCTTTTGCTTTTCATTTCTGTTTCGGCGCTGAATGACCTCTTAGGTCCCGGTGCTTGGCATCTGGCCTAAATTCTATATGCAATTCATTCAAATCAATTCAATAAAAGGTGAGCCAGTGGCTCTTATCCCGTTAACTGGTAAAAATGATTATTAGTGAACGATAAGGTTTTCTTCCCTGAGGGTATGGGCGCATACAAAAAAACGGCATTTATTTACCCTATCCATCCTTCAGTTGCTCGTTCAAAGGTGAACTCCTTTGCTGGAAAGTCCGCAGACAAAAGGCTCATCAGTATTTGAAAACCGTCCCCACAGACCGAATCATTCTCGTATTATTATTATTATTATTATTATTATTATTATTATTATTATTATTATTATTATTATTATCATCCGTTGTATGTTCTCACGAATTGCGTAGTATTTTTTTTTTATATCAGTTATATACTTCCTTACACAACCGTAAAGAACCTCTTCCCTTAGACAAAACATCAAAACCTTTCCTCAGTCTATGAGTTTGATTTCCATATGGTTTCTTCAGTATATCCCCTCTACCTCCCCTTGCCCAGCGTTTCCCTGCGCCCCCCCCCCCCCCCCTATTTTCCGCTCTCCTTCCCACAAGAAGAGAAATATCAGGGGTCATGTAGAAAGGGGGGAAGGGGGGGCGCGTTCCGAACGTGACTATTAAACTGTGTTGCTTATGGGGTTTGTGGTCCTTTTGTTTTCTCTCGCGACTTTTTCCGTTAGATTTTTTTATGGGAAATGTGCCATCTTGTGTTTGGTTTGAAATCCATGTCCTGTTGTTATTAGCTGTTATGATTTATACTGTATTTTTCAAATATTTTGATTTATTTAAGAAAAAAATTTTCTACGTTGTGATGGACAAGCAGGCCTGGTTTGATGTAATCCATTACAAAATGTTTGCTTTAAGTGCTCTATTTTTTGTTTCACCACATTATTGGAAACGCATATTATTCTTATCGAAGTCATCTCGTTTTTATTTTATCGATCTTTCGATGCATTGCGACAGATCTGCAATCAATCAGCTCTCTCTCTCTCTCTCTCTCTCTCTCTCTCTCTCTCTCTCTCTCTCTCTCTCTCTCTCTCTCTCTCTACTTATATATGTTTACATCACAGAAGTTGGTTGCTCCGCTGAAAAAGAATAAAGTGTACTAACTTTATTTTCCGGTCGTTTCGTATCACCCCTCTCAGCCTACATATAGACTATACTTCTTATCTCAGCTGTCCTGAATAGCGATTTTGGATCGAACGTATCCTCTCGTTTTCTTGGCCCTCAAGTCGCCCGAAAACCTTGTTTTTAACAAGTGCACTGATTACCTACGAAAATCTCTTGACTTTCTCTCTATAGACGCCTCTACCAGCACATTTACTCCATACTTATCAACTTTCACGTTTCATGCCATTGTGGGCATCCACCAACACCCCTTCTCGTGTATATATATATATATATATATATATATATATATATATATATATATATATATGTGTGTGTGTGTGTGTGTGTGTGTGTAGTATATGAATATCTATATATATATATATATATATATATATATATATATATATATATATATATATACTATACACGTACACATATATATTTACGCTACAAAACATATTTGTCAATTTAATTTATTTCTTATTCGAAGGGACCACCTCCCTTCCTCCTCAGAATCCAATTGTATTCTGAGGGGGGAGGGAGATGATCTTTTCGTAAAACAACTAGCTACATTTCATTTTCGTAAATTCGTGGGCGTTACTAATAAATCTTATAATATATATATATATATTATATATATATGAAAATATGTCTGTGCTTCTGCATTGGAGAGAGAGAGAGAGAGGGGGGGGGGGAAGAAAGAGAGAGAGGAGAAAATACTTTTCGTTGAGAAAACACAATTGTACCTTGAAAAGACAGACAACAGCGGGAAGGGAAGGAAAGGAAAGCGAGAGGACTGCAAGAGTCTACGTAGAGTGACGACACTGCAGCCTTAGGCATTGTCGTGATGTAACCCAGAGTTTGTTGGGGATGGTGCGGGTGGGGGGCGGGGGGAGGGGATGGCGGTTGAGGGGGCGGTATGAGGGTCTTTGAGGGGGAGGGCAGTGAGACCCCTCTCCCTCATCCGTGCAACTGGGATTGTTCTATCTCGGCTGTTGAAAATATAGACACATCTAACATTTCTGACATGGCTTATCGGAACGCACTGTTGCCCGTAGTTGAGCTCATTATTATTATTATTATTATTATTATTATTATTATTATTATTATTATTATTATTATTATCAGAAACCCAAAGCCTGATGCAAGTCTCTACGCGTTGACTTTTGGGATGGGGTTGCCACCCCCTTGCCGACGGCTACATGAGCGATCACTCATTGGATTAATGTTGTAGGTTGTTGTTCTTTTGTAGGTGTTAATAGTTTCCTTTGCACAACTCATTAAATTCTTTCTCTGTTTTAATGAACGCCTAATAAACATCTATCTGTTTATGGTTGTTCACGGTACCATTGTTTCAATAGTTGTTACGACGATTCACTTTGAAATTCGACGTACATCTCTCTTGTCAGTTTGGTTTTTACTCCTTGTGAAAGTGAAGGTGCAGACAGTGTAGGGATATCTCTCTCTCTCTCTTCTCTCTCTCTCTCTCTCTCTCTCTCTCTCTCTCTCTCTCACACACACACACAATGGAATTACAGGTTGTGCCTGGATTTCTTAGTGCTGTTGCGTATATATTGTTATTTTTCTATGACACACACGTATATATATATATATATATATATATATATATATATATATATATATATATATATATATATATATATAAAGAGAGAGAGAGAGAGAGAGAGAGAGAGAGAGAGAGAGTTTATACGGACAGCTTAGTAAAAAGAGATTAGAAGGAAAGACTTTGGGGGGGGGGGGGGGAGAATCCGTAATCCTTCTTAAGATAGGGACGTTACCTCACTGTTCTACAATCCGGCTCGCACGCATATATATATATATATATATATATATATATATATATATATATATATATATATATATATATATATATATATATAAAAATTTTCTACACATGGGGCCCATCCTCACTGTAGTTGCTAAAGAATGTAAGTGACTGCGTCTACTGTTATTTCTCTGAAGTTTGGTACTAAGGACAATATTCTTGCCAGATCATTTACCTTCGTCAAATGTTCTATCCTTGCAAGTGCCTGTTCTATGCCCTTTTTTAAAAGCACAATATGGAATGAGGAGACAGAGCTCGCTCTTTGGGATCTAGAAGTCATATCAAAGGTGCTGAAGAAAGGTAACTTGACTGAGTTTTTTTTTTTTTTTTTTTTTAACTAGAAAAACATTGCACTTACATCGTTTGGGATGAAATTTTCAAGAAGCTGGAGAAATGCATCAACACTTGTTGAATGACCAAGTTGGTTTTAGATGACATATTTCATAAAACCAGGTCTGCAGCAGTGTATGGTATTTAAAAATCCCCTTCTGATTGTTTTTGCTTGATTACGACAAAAAGCCTTTGCCAGCATCTATATTATTCCTATCAAGTGTGTTACGCTAATTGAAATTGTCATGGAACGAATGAAATGCAAATTTAATATTGATGAAGTTTTGTTACGTACGTTTGCTGTGAATAATAGGGTGCCCCGCAGGGAGATGCCATGTCACCCTTCCTGTTTGCCCTTCTCGTAGATTTCGTCATGAAAAGGTGGTTGGAGATGGAAGACGAGCGTTAAAAGTGAAGTAACGAACAAGATTCAACAGCCTTTGATGCTGCTGTAATCAGCAAAACACCCCACTTTATATTTTGAGAGAGATTGAACTCAAAATCAATCTCAGGAAAACAAAAGTAATGAGGCCAGAGTAGCGTATGCACAGAAGAAGGAAATAACTCTGGATAGAGAAAGGATTAATGGGGTTTAATCTGTCAAATATTTACGAACAATGATATTTAGGAGTGGTTCACCTGAGTTGGAATTTAGTGAAAGCTTGAAAATGACCACTCTGACAGTTGCAGACTGACAAAAATTCCGAAATTAAGTAGACTGAAATCCTGACAAAAATACAGAAATTAAGTAGACTGAAATCCTGACAAAAATACAGAAATTAAGTAGACTGAAATCCTGACAAAAATACAGAAATTAAGTAGACTGAAATCCTGTACTGTCTATATTGCAACACGGGCATAAGTCACGGTAAGACTGTAGAACTCTCCTGAAATTGTGTGAGTTTAAGAATAAAGCTTTAAGAATAATATTTGGATAGCGGGGAATGATACCAAGTTATGGAATCCTTATAGCTTTACAGTTTTAACAGTTAACAACCCAAGGGAGAATAGTATGGGATAGTGTCAAGTGGCCCTTGAGCACCAGAGGAGTTGCATGACTCGGACCTACTTGAATGAGAGTTACGAGGCAGGTGGCTGAGGGAGAATGGAGGGAGAACTGTGGAAACCAAAGAATGGGATGTGGAATTTCACAGAGACCCTTTGCGTCGCACGGTGTCAATATGACGATAATGATAAGCAGTTGTTGTAATGTATGTAGCCCAGGCTCGGACATGGCAGCAAAAGTGGGGCTTACCCGAAGAAAGTGATAAATTTGTTTCTTGAGGGATGAAAATTTATAATGGTCAAGGAAAAGTGAAGCTGGAAAAGTATTCCAAATTTTCTATACGAAAGAAAGAATAAAATGCACGAACCAGTCAGTGGTAGATTCAGGCAATTTAGAGGAGAGATGATTCTAGGATGCTGGTTTATTGGTGCAGAAGGTGTGAAGAATGATCAATTATCGATTAGTGTGCAATTCATTGCTCCATTAGCTATCGGGACTTACTGTAGCCTGTCACTAATCGTACCGGATCGCTAGGCACCTGTATAAAAAAAAAAAACAACTTCAATGTTATGAATTTGATTTGGTTGGTCTTTGATCGTGTTTTAATGTGTTCGCCTCACTTTTTTTCGGTCATAGAAGGTCAGCAGAGTTAAGACTGGTTTGTCCTCCAATGGGTGATGACCAACACATATTTCCCTTGGCTATATATTGGGTATGGGGTTGCAGCCTCATCCCAAAAGAGAAGTATTTAGAAACATGCGGCGCATCTTAGGAGTTTGGTGTAAGTGGTAGTTGGCCACAGTTAAACCCGGAAAGCAACTCCTAAGTCTTTATGGACGCCATATGGCCATGAAAGTTTATTAAAACATACAATAATTGCCATGACAAACGATGATAAACGATCTTGCTATAATTGACAATAAGACCAATAGGATCCTTGTATTGTAGCGCGCTTATGATTACAATATTTGAATTTAGAATCGAGAAACGACTGAAAATGTTTTCTCTGTCGTGTAATATTAAGCCTCTGGCTTTGTTTCAAGATCACAAAGCAAAAAAGTCCCTTGTCAATGAACTTCTTGCTCGGGTGGTAATGACTGGGTCTGGGTGACTTATATCTGCAAGCATGCTCTGGGAAGCGAGTTCCTAAAGGGGAAGCTTCTGTTCTCCGCGCTGTTTCCTTATTCGATCTTCTTTGTCATCTTCCTTAGATAATTTTTTATCTTTTTTTTTTTCAGACGAGTTTTGGGAAAGGAGTTATTAAGTGCAGATTCTGTTTTTTTTTTGTCATGTACTTTGTATTTTTATAATATTCAACTTTAAGTTTCATAACTTAGAAATCTGTCTGTTTATTTTGTTTTTCTATCGATATTCAATTTTTGGCAAATTGTGTAAAGTAATTCATCAAGAAAAACCCCTCCAGTGTTTATGCTGGTCAAGACATTTATTTGAGTCTTACATATATGCTTTGGGAAGAAGCGATTTCTGCAAAAGGTGCTTAAGGTGCTCTGCATTATTATTATTAATTAATATCTTTTCTCTCTCCGTTCTTCAGTGAACAGAATGGTCGGTTGAGAGCTAGAATGATTCGTTTACTGAGTTCTTCTTGTTTGCTGTTTCCAGTCGTTGTTTTGGATCTCTCTCTCTCTCTCTCTCTCTCTCTCCCCGCTTATATGTACGATGCATGTCTTTCTGTAAATGTAAACCCATGCATAATTTTTATCCTCATTTTGCAATGATTGTAGGAATAGTGGGCCATGGTCGCTATCATTTTATATGTATAACTACACTAGCAAGGGCAAGTGGAGAAATTATCTGCCAGAGTTCATTACAAGGAAATACTGCATAGCCCAAAGTGGTACTTAGATGCTTAAGGGATCTTGCCATATTTGTTGATCCTTGGCGCATGGATTCCAGAAATCTTTTAATGCCCGAGGAGGCTTTTGCCGTATATGCGAATCCTCGCGAGGGTTCTTTTGGCGACCTTAACAATGGTTTGAAAAATATTTATTGTTCGAGGGGTTTTGCCTTATTCGTCAGTCCTTGGTGCATCCCTTTTTTTATGCAAAGTCCGATGGGCCGGCATCCAAATGCCCATATCTAGCCCAGGCTCAAAGAGCGCAAGAAAAAGACAAGGGAAGGGGAAAGGTCAGCACTTGCTTAATCTCGAAAAAAAAAAAAGATAGACTTGCTATTTTAAAGGGAGGGATTTACGGAACTTTCAGTCCTACAAGACCTTGCGCCATCAACTTGTAGGGCTTCCAGAAAGAATTAGTACTAGGAGTTCGCGTCATAGGGTAATCCTTGATGAGCAGCTCGGAAATGTCTTATGTTAATGGGGGGTTGATTTTTAGTCGTTGCAACACGGGCATCAGAGCTTTTATATTCTGGTAGTTTCTCTTATTTGTTAATTACTGATTTAATTTCCCAAGTCAGAATTCAGTGACATGGAAGGGTCATGAATCATTGATCTTTGATAGTTTGTTGCAGGAACTGGAGAATTTAGTGTTATTGTTGATGAACTTGATATATACGCATACCTTCACATGCACCTGTAATTTTATAGTTGGGGAAACTTTGAATTATGTTTGTACCTTCACGCGCGTGTGTGTAATTATGGTACCAGTAAATGAAGGTAAATCGAAAAAGAATCGGGAAATAAAATGTCTTATGAAGAGATCTACGTAGATCTGAATGAAGAGTTTTCTGCTTAAGGGCAATCACCATTTCGAAGTGCCTTTCATTCCTGCATCTTTGGTGCATCACCTGCGTCCTCCGCTTCTTTCTTCTTCTCACGTACCCACCCCTACCCCTTCCTTCCTCCTACCCATTCCTTATCCATCACCATCCCCCCCCCTTCTCCTCCTCCTCCTCCTCTTCTTCTGCTTCTTCTTCATGACCAAAAGTTAATTTGACATAGTCTCTAATTATGCTTGATTCGGCTTGTGATCAATAGGAGTCCGAACTTTTAATTGCCACCCCCCCCCCCAAAAAAAAAAAAAAGTGAATGGAAGTGAAAAAAGATTGCAAGACCCGTGAAGAAATCGAAATGTATTTAGATGAAGTCAGGTCAGAATCGTCTTTTTGTTTTTCAGAAAATGTAACCTTTACGTTTGCATTCTTATTCCCCTTTTTGTGCACTCGGACTTTGTTGGGATTTGGGCCTCATTCTGGCCAGTCGTTGCCACTTGCATTAGACCGCTTAGGCTTGTTATGAGTTATGGCTGGATCTCATTGGTTCACCGCTTAACCTCATTTTTATCTGGTCATGTGCATAGTTTTGAGACATTTAATTTTCAGAAATTTAAATTTAAGGTTGTAGATATCCGCCTGGAGATGAGATTTTGTGTGCGCATTTGTCAGATACATTTACGTCTGAATATTATTATTTTTTTTTTAGTTTTTAGTTTATTATCATTATTCCCAATGAGCAAACATTCACATTTAACAAGCCAAATGCTTATTGTCATGAATTTCCCTAGAACACTTACAACCGTTATGTTTTGTGATTTTCAGGTAATGAAAGATAATTAGTACACTACGCAATTAATTCCTTTTAAGAATAAATTACTCCCAGTCACTATTCGCTCCCCTTGCCTCCTTGGAATACATTGCCTCCTAAATAAGACTCCGAGGGACTGGTTTTTAGGGTAAGGTGGGTAGTCGTCCCATGCCTAAAATAGATAAATAATGAAAATAATATGGAGACCGGTGAATCGGGAGACCTTCAGGACTTTTGTTTTATTCTACTGTTAAATAGTGAAGCAAATGAATGAAAAATTGAGTACACACGGAATTGGCTAAGCATGAATAGCTAAACAAATACATAGACGGGCTATGGTTGGATGAGAACCCCAAAGATATTTGGTCTAGTTTTACTCTACCGTGTAGAAGAGCGCGTTTGGAGTCATGGTTGCGCATTACTGAGGGTAGAGAGTACCAATTAAGGCCTTTCTTTCCCAGAGATCTTGTTGTAGGCATTACGGAATTACGTACTGCTTGATTTGTGGGCGATATTCACCGTTATGTGGAATGTTTTGGGACTGATGCTCATGACGGCCACTGCACAGTGGGTGTTAGGGGTGACGCTGTGTGGACGATCGTCTTGATAAGCGAAATTTAACTCTCTCTCTCCTCTCTCTCTCTCTCTCTCTCTCTCTCTCTCTCATACACACACACATAAATATGGATATGTATGTATGTTTAGGTGTGTATTTATCTTTTAATTGATTACCCCACGAGTTAAGATTCCCTTTCACTCCTGCAATAAGTATGCTGCCTGTTTTTCACTGAACCGTATGTCCACATTGCTGAGCTGGGTATTGGTGTCAAATGTAAAACTGGACCATCGTATTTGATTGTGATTCTGACCCACCAACAAACAAAAGAATAGTAACTAGAGTCATTGATGCCTCGTCATAACCTGTTTGTTACAAGTATTGTTTTCGAACGACGCATTCATTCCTTACGACACCGATGACCTCCCCTTATGACCGTGCGTGGTTTCGTTCATGGAGACCTTTATTCTTGCGCTTTTGTCATTTATTTATTATCCCCTCACCCATAGTCAACTTCACTTGTATCTGTGGCTTCCTCTTTAGTTTATATATGACATTTCTTTTTAAGCAGGTTAAGAGTGGCCTTGCATCCTCTCAGTTGGATAATATGACAACACGATTTCATGTTAATATACCCTAAAAGGTTTTGTCCTATATCGCTTCTTTGCATTGAAAACCATCATTGAAAAAGAAAACAGATATTATGCCACATCCCCGTAATATCGAATTCGCTAAGCTTGAGAAGAACACTCACTCATGGGGAATTAATTAATTATATGTAATGAGATACTACATCTACCACGGCCAGGAACAGGACCTGTGCCTTTTATGTTTGATGCATAGGAAAAAGTTAAGTATATCTTAGTTTGACCAGACCACTGAGCTGATGAACAGCTCTCCTAGGGCTGGCCCCAAGGATTAGGCATTTTTACGTAACTAGGGACCCATTGGATACCAAGCGACGGGACCTACAGCTTATTGTGGGATCCGAACCACATTATATCGAGAAATAAATTTCTATCACCAGATTAATTCCTCTGGTTTCGCGTTGGCCGAGCCGAGCGAACTCCGGACCACCGGATCAGTAGCCGAGCGCGAAATCGACTCGTCCAACGTGGAACTTTGATGCATGGGAAACATGGAGTGTATCCATTCCGCTATCAGGAGAAATATAAGTTGTTCTCAAATCCGCTGTACATATTCCTTTGTTAAAGCCAAGGTAGGCTATAGTGAAACAGGTATGAAGGGTCGCTTAAAGCTTGGGTTCAGGGCTAATTAGGTGTTGAATGACGTGTGCGCATTCTCGGGCATTTAATTCTTCAAAATAAGTTTTAACTCATCGAATAACGCATATAATTGCATGCATCACCCAAAGCCGAACGTCAGCTGTTGATCCCGGAGGCTTAATGACGTATCCTTTCTTAGGTAGTAATGACGAAGAGGAATAAAAACCTCGAAAAAGGTTGGCGAAGAACCCATGTGTCAACCGTTGCCGAACTTGTTGCAAGAAAGCCGGGTATTCTTCCATGGGAGCCACTTTCCAGTTACCAAAAGTTTAAGAGGCCTAAAACTGTGAAGTATTACAACTGGAGCATCTTTCTAGCACGACTGCTTGGTTGCCCGCTCGTCCTCTTTTCTCGTAATGGTTTTATTTTCTTTGCCAGTGAGTCGTTCAATTCAATTCCTGCTGTGGTTTTTGCTAAATATTGATTACCTTGGTAGTTCTTTGCACTTGGGCTAGTGGTATGCATCGTAGGAGTTGCAGACCAGGAAATAGCTTACTGCTACAACAGCTGATCAATATAAAAGTGATGATTTTGATAAAGCTGCTTGAATGATTAATGCTGGTGATCGTCTCAAGTTTACCCTGCAGCTTCTGTTTCCTTCAAGTAAAAATGTCAAGAAGATTAAATTCTAACTGTTCAGATCAGTAGAAGTATGATCGCTATCATGCTGCGTCATTTCTATAAATTTTATACAAGAAATTTTATATATACGGCTTTCATGACAGTTATTCAAAATTCGTTGCTCTTCACACACGTCGAGTTGGTGCATGAATTGAATATCC
>NC_087208.1:75358381-75435881 GCF_015104395.2 Macrobrachium nipponense | reverse complement strand
CCGTGTTGGTCAGCATGTATATATAAAAAATGAAGATTGCCCATAAGAATACCATGGAGTGTAAATTTTACTGCGTTATTAGAGAGAATTCTACGTTAACAGAAAATATACTTACATATATATATATGTGTATATATATATATATATATCTTCTATATATAATCCTAAATGCTATATATAATTCTATAAATGTGTGTGCGGGCGTGGCTATTACAAATGCACACATACATACACACACACACACACAGAGAGAGAGAGAGAGAGAGAGAGAGAGAGAGAGAGAGAGAGAGAGAGAGAGCACCTGGAGAATGACAGCTCGTTAAACCTTTTGATCGGAATAATTACCTACCTCATGTAATGCGAGAAAGAGGGAGAAAACAACCACCCGGCGTTTTTTATTTACGGACACTGACTAAGGAGGTGGATGTGACATTCGCTTAATTATGACAGGTGAAAGTATGTAAGGATTTTTTCTGGAGGGGCCCGTGGTAGGGGGATTAATATTATTAATATATGTGTGGTAATTGTATTTGAATTATAGAAATCTTTTCTGTGTTATGTCTTTATAACTCTCGCTGATTTCCTTTACACCTCTCTCTCTCTCTCTCTCTCTCTCTTCTCTCTCTCTCTCTCTCCTCTCTCATCCCCTTAGAGGGTATAAGCATTCTTCGTATCTGAATACCCAGGCCTTATGAATATGATCCCCTGATTATGATAAAATAGCAATATGAATCGGAAAGAGATTTGAGACTTTCGATGGTAAGTCTTGGATTCATACTGAAGAATTCTTGGTAAATATGATTCGTAAAGCAATGACCTGAGATTTAGGAAATTTCCTTAGCTATCAATCAGAGTTAACGAGCATTTAAGATCAGGAAATATTTGTAGGTAGTACCCCAGAAGTGTCGAAATCTCCTCTTAATTCCCGTTAGTTTGTTTATTTATTTTCGTCTCTTTGAAGTTGAAATCTCGTTATATCTGTTTGTTTGTTTATTTTTTTGCGTCTCTTTGAAGTCGAAATCTCCTCGTAATATCTGTTTGTTTGTTTATTTATTTGCGTCTCTTTGAAGTGGGAATATCCTCATAATATCTGTTTGTTTGTTTATTTGTGTCTTTTTGAAAACTACATAGGTATATTCAAGATTAAGGAAATTTCTCAGGAAATCCAGATTTGGGGAAGCAAGTAAAACCATTGGTAGAGGTTTCTTGAAGCCCAGCAAATACATTTGGAAAAATTCACCTGCTCCAGCAACACGGGGTGACTGGATACACTGATTTGTCAGCATAATGTGGCGTTGCCACCAGTTGGGCATCGATGCCCGGCCGACGAGCGGATGATGGTTCATTTTCCCTCAGGGGAAACTGAAAAAAAAAAAGAGAGACTTGAACAAGAGGACCCTCTAAATTTCCTCTCGAATCCTTCACCCCCCCCCCCCCTGCCCTTATTTGGCAACTCGTTTGAATTCCATCTCCTGTCTCCTCAAAGAGCACATTCCCCCCCCCCCCCCCCCCCTTCTCTCTCTCTCTCTCTCTCTCTCTCTCTCTCTCTCTGGCCATTCTTCTCACTCTTTTATGTGAAGACGGTTGAAGTGTTATTCCGCGGTTGAGGTCGACTTGGCAAGAGTAAATATAAATTTACCTAAATATTACATATGAAAATGATAATTTTTATGATTCACTGTACCATATGTGTACAGTATATATATGTATACTATACATATGTGTGTGTGTGCGTGCGTGCATGTGTATGTAAATATAGGATATAATGTTCATAATACACACATAAAATCAGTGAATTAATTGAAATTGCCAATAGGTTTTCTGGTTGAGTAGATGATTGTGGATGGATATTTTTTTTACCCATTTCCATTATTTTTTTCTCTTCTAAACTTATTATCACACCTGTTCCCTTTTGTGGAACCTTCTGTGTAAGTTATTAACGTATATGCGAGTTTCAAACTAATATCTATATTTTTTTAATAATAACAATGATGATATTGGAAGTTGAGGTTTATTTCATACGAATATTTGTATGTTTTGAATAACAGCAGTAATTATGGGAGAATAAATTCTGCAATTGTGTGCCAGTAATGTGTGGCAACAACAATTCAACTTTTAATATGTCTGCGTTTTAAAAGGTTCATGAATATTCCGTATTTCCTGATGAGATGTTTACATGGCTGGAAAAATTCCATGAAATGTTAAAATGAACCGACGTAATGATAACGGCGATAGCACTATACTCTATGTGCTACCGAAACCCGTACGTTTTATTGGACTAACGGCTTTACGGCGAACCTCCTATGCTGTCATGAACGCGCCGAGTGGAGTGTGAAGGGGTTATGTATCTTTAGCCCTCCCCTACCCTTCCCTCCTAAGCACTGTCTACTTGCTTCTCCCTCCAACCACACACCCCCTTAGCTATGGGAGCATCGTCTTCCCGCTGAAATTTCATTAATTCTCACCCGGTGATACATGAGAAGAGCCAAAATCAGTAGCGGTTGGTACAAGAGAAGCGAAGACAGGGCTTAGAAGGAGAATCTTCGTGTGAGTTTTCTGGTATAGTCTGTGTGGTTTTACAGCTATGTAACGTCTCTCTCTCTCTCTCTCTCTCTCTCTCTCTCTCTCTCTCTCTCTCTCTCTCTCCGGTAAAAAGAAATTAGGGTATGCTCTCTAATTTTTCAATCATTATTTCTGGTGCCGTGGTATTAGACTACTTCTTAGAAAATGCCAGGACGAACTCGTTTTTTAAAAGCATATATGCAGCGTCGAATATGCCAAAGCGAAATTTAAAAAGTTTGTGTAAACAAATATTACGGTGGTGATGTTATAAAAATTCTGCGTACAAACACGTGTGTACATACATATATATTTGCATATGTATGTATTTACGTATGTGTAAGTCGTATCGTGCTTCAATTTACGTGTTAGTACCTACATCAAACTTCTAAGGTCTGCTGTAAGTTTCTAAATTGCTTTTTGCGATGAGGACGCGTTAACTTGTGCATTTGAGCAGCTGGTGATCATTTATCCGAATTCTGACTGGGAAAGTGACAGTTAAGTGTCATGTCATTTTTCTTGGGAAAGTGACAGTTACGTGTCATGTCATGTTTCTTGTGCATCACGTTTATGTTGAGGCTCTTTGACAAAAATAGCTTTTTTCGTTTGAGAGAAATCACCCAATATGATTTTCATGCTTATTTATTTCTTCAAAGATTCTGTGGACAGGATAGGACAGGATATTGACCTTTTTGCAGTCATTAGTGGTCACTCATCTATATCTTAGCAGACTTTTTGGGATACCACCGGGGTTGCTTACAAAAGCAAATCGTAACCTAAAGTATTTTCATCAAAGCCAGGATTACCATTGGGCCCAACAAGAATGGAATAGGCCTAAGCTACAGATGGTGACTCTATAAGGTCTACTAGACGTCTTGTATCGTGTCTCCCCATCCGAGGATACTGGCACAGCGAGAAGAGGACCTTTTATCTGTGTTCCGAAACGTGACTTGGTTGGTTAATGTTGCACACCCATGTTGAATGGGTTGGGCTTCAAAGGAATTGGAGATTAAACAGGAATTTTATTCAGGAGAGAGAGAGAGAGAGAGAGAGAGAGAGAAGAGAGATAATCTTACTTGATTTAAAGGGATACAGGATCGTAGAATCAATGTAGCAGCTTTTAGGTACATTTTGTTTTCCCTCGTTTTTTTCCTTGTCTACCCTATCAACACGTAGTACACATTAACGTCTCCTCAGTTATGAAGTTGCCCTTCAGACGAGCTGTTTTTTCCTTCAAGAAAATTGTAATTTCTTCATGCCTTCAATGATTGTTTTGACTCCCTCTCCCTGTCCTGCCCTCAGGAGCGTTTCCCATTATGGAATTTTTCGTGTACTATTCAGCTATATTGCTCTTCCTGTCACGTAGTTTCTAATCCTTGAGAATTCGGCCATTTTCCCTTTTTATGTTCTGATTCCCGTGTTCTTATCAAATAACTTGTTTCAATTACGTTATTTTTACAGCCATATCTCCACCCATATTTCACATTCCTAGAATTATATTTATACCAGCTTTTCTTTTTTATATGGAAAATGATCAAGTATACCAACAGCCATTCCTTCCTATTACATCAGCCATCTTGCTGCTCCACCTGCTCTGCACTAACACATAATCAAGCAAACTTATGTTTACCATTTTCCCCTTCCCAAATATACTTTTAAACATCGTCCATGGAAAACATGTTTTAAAATTCAAGTCCTTCTAGTCAACGCATTTCCACAAGACTCTGCTTGCTTTTATTTTGAGGATACCACACTACCAACAACACCATCTCTTTATTATTCACCTACCTTTATTTTTAAATGATGTAGCACAACCCCGCTTTCATCATCTTCAGTCCTGCCCAGGCAAAAATTCCGACTCTCAGAAACATTGCCTTTCACTCTCATTCTTTTCCAGTCCCCTGTCACCTTCGGTCTTACCAAAGAGAAAATAAAATACAAATCGGGGGGTATTTGTTGTGTGTGGACCTAGTGCAGACGAGGTTAAAAATTCATGTTCATTGACTTTTGTAAGAAAGGGCAAGTGTGGGTGTGAGTGAAGAACCTGAAAGGCACACAGCCAAAGAAAGGGCACCTCAAGCAGTGTCTGATTAATCTTTGGGGATGGGTCGAGAATACAGTATGTTAGTTCGAGGGGGATTGAGCTCGGTTTGTATCCACTCTTGTCACCTACTCCATGATGGAGGCTACTTGGGACGCCGCCGTGTTCAGTACTAGCCCCTCAGGGATCAAAGTATTATGTACACCCATTTCTATATTGTAAGGTGAACAAATTATGTTAATAAACGATATCTTCGTGCGGCCGTCTACTTTACTTAGTTAGGAGTTTACCCTGGACTTTTGGCAAAGTCGTAGATGGATACATACCGGGTACCGTTCGAGGATCGGTACGGGTGACATTGAATCTGGCTCATAGACAGATATGATATATATATATATATACTATAATATATATATATATCTATATACTATATATATATATATATATATATAATGTATATATTTGCGTATGTATGTTGGTTTGAAATATATTTTAAAACAACTTGACTATACCCTTATATGTATTTGTTTGTTGTCCAGTCTCGGGGCGGCCCAGCTTCTCTCTTGTACAGAATAAAGGAAGGACCTCTGTCTGAGTTTTGGGACTTGCGGTACGAATCTAATATTGTCGTCATTTTTACGGTTTGAGCAATATGTACGATATATATATATATATATATATATATATATATATATATATATATGATATATACATATATATATGTATATATATATATATATACACGTGTAATATTCAGAGGTGTTTTCGTTTTCCTTATTAATGCCTTCTGTTTGTTTATTTTTACTTGCAAAATCACAGTTTCTTTAATGTCTCCTGTTCTCTCTTAAAAGAAAGGATTTCCAATAACAATATATCACACCATGCCGTGAGAGAGAGAGAGAGAGAGAGATCAATTTTATTCGAACTTGTTATATAGTGTATAAGTAACGGACTTGCGTATAGGACTGATGTCTCAAACCAGGATCCATCTTGGCTTCAACTAACCGTAGCAGCCCTAAACAACGTGAATGCTGCACGAGGCGCCTTCAACTGGAAAATGAGATAATTGTACCTTTCATAGTTCGCTGAAGACCACGTGATCTCAACCTGATAAATAGTAGTTAGCATTGTATAGCCAACAAACCTCAGAACATGACGGCATGAGTCATGAGGAGAGTGGTGGACAAGACTATTGTTTTCCGAAATCTAGTTATTTAAGCCGCTTTGCTCGTCTCAGTCACCATTTAGTTTTCAGTTAATGATTAGTGGTGAAGTTGTTTTATATAGATTATAAATAAATGACAATATTTTTATAGATTCTGCAATTCTTTTTGTATAACTGGTAAAATCAACATGAAAATAACGAATTTCACCAAATGGTAACGGGTTCAGTCTATGAGAGCAGACGAGCCAAACGTGTATCTGAGAACTCCCAGTTTGACTCATCACTGGGCTGTAAATTCTACCTCTTATAGCATAGTAGTCTCAGTCTCTGCAGAGAGAGAGAGAGAGAGAGAGAGAGACCCCGGCCAAGCAGGGTCCTATATATCGTAGAAGTGACATTTGATTATTTTAGCCGCACTCTCGATCTGACACGTGATTGGTGGTTCTCTTTCACCGTGTGACATTTGATTGGTAGTTTTGTTCCCGTGATCTGTCAGGCTTGTGTATTCGAGCATGATTTTATATCTGTCTGGGTGATCTTGCTTTTTTTTTTACTTGAAAGAGACAGGTAAATCGACTTCCTTATTGCTTGGAATGCGTTTTTTTTTATTTTTTTTTTTACTCTTGTTTTGCTTGAATTGTTTCTTCGTTGATTTTTGATGTCTTGTTACATCGGGAATCAGGCAGATTACCAAATTTTTTTTGTTTCTGTTGCTAAGAATGACATATGAGAGGGAGAGAGATACTATATATTAGGTATCATGACGGTCGGTAACATTTACTCAACAATCGTATCATATGAGTCATCAATGAATTTGATTTAGGCCCGGTGAATTATTAATAGACTGTCCATCAGGAAATAGAGCGGAATATATATATTCCCATCTTTCAAATTTCCGATGTCTTCTCTTCTCTTCTTCCACGTGAATGGATGGCTCGTATTGCTGAAAAATGATTCATTGGGGTCGCTAATGGACCGTGCTACCAGTATTATATGAGTGACTCTCATGGGGAGTTGGCTATCATGCACTGCATCGAGGAATGAGAGGCTGTATCGGGCATCGAGATCGAATCAGTTGCCGTATCGTGTGTCAGTCTCGAACCTGCTTGCTTCCTCTTAAGGGAACTGAGATGAGGACGGATAGCCGAATCTGCTCGCCGAAATTAGCTTCTCTCTTACGCGCCTATCTAAAATGGCGGATTTTTTTTTCTTACCTTTACATGAGGGAAAGATGGAGAGAGAGAGAGAGAGAGAGAGAGAGAGAGAGAGAGCGTTTTCTCGAGAAATTGATTCTTTGTTTGAATTCAGCCTACTGATATATGTTTAGGTGACTAGTAAATGTGTAGGCAGTTATGCAAACAAGACAATATTTTCACAGAGGTGTGTGGAAGGTTATGCGTACTATTGCTGAGATGTATAAACTTACGGATAAGCTTTTTTCATTTCGGATAAATGAGTTATTTTTTTTTCTTATTGACTTGTGGAATGTTCTATAATGCTTTTATATTCTTTGCTATTCAATATATGGCTGAAGGAAAACAACTTTTGGGAAAAATGAAAAATTAACATTATTAGACACACACACACACACACACACACACACACACACATATATATATATATATATATATATATATATATATATATGTATATGTGTGTGTGTGTGTGTGTGTGTGTGTGTGTAAAACAAAGCTTACTCCTTTCTCCCATTTAGAAGGAGCGGATCCACAAAGGCACATGCCACCAGTTTCTCGGCAAGTGACTCATCAGTTGCTGGTATCCATTTACTGTTGGGGTGGGGGGTGACTGGTGGGCGGTAGGCTGAATAGCTGAAACCTGTAGCCCTACTATTCAGTTATGGGGCGATCACACATGTGCGTTACGCGAATAACAAACACGCATATATATATATATATATATATTTTTATATATATATATATATATACACACAAAAACTTGTGTAGTCTACCCATAGTCCCTTACCGTCCAAAATGACGATACCATTTGGTAGAACCAACTTAGATATAAGTAGTTACAATTTGCTATTTGATTTTTCGAAAAACTTACAAACAATTTCATTATAGATGTTATTATATATGTCTTGACTTACTATCGTGGTGCAGCTTGTAGTGACCAGTGACTCATGAATATAACTGCCCCCCCCCCCCACCCCCCCCCCCCCCCACCCCCCCTCTCTCTCTCTCTCTCTCTCTCTCTCTCTCTCTCCTCTCTCAGGGACTAATACGTCAGGTTCAAAGGGGGAAAGATCAGATGTTTGTCGTCATTCTTTAACCATGTTTAGAACGTGGTGGTTTTGTGTTTGGATTTACGGTGAGTTTTATTGGTAACCCCAGAGGTTGATCGTGTAAAGATGTATGGATTAGAGGCAGAAAGAAGCCTTTTATAGCATCATAGCATCGACGCAAGCATTCTCTCTCTCTCTCTCTCTCTCTCTCTCTCTCTCACTCAGCGGTCACATACATATGTGCATATTGTATACATAAAAATGTTTTTATCTACTTCATGTAGCATGTCAGCACTTTTAACCTCAAACAAGATTTACCCACTCAGCTGCAATAGCTAGACTTAAGTTCTTTCTTGATAGTATAATGTTTAAGAAAATGAGATCCCCTTTGCGTCGTATGAAGAAGAAGGGTTTGACACTGCCAGCCATTCACCCTTTTCACCATTCGTCTGTTTGTGTGGCCATCATGCGCGGGTAGTGTGAGTCAGCCAGGGGCATGGCGGGAACATTAGCTGTGGCACTAATGTCTCCTTTATCGCTGTGCCTCCTCTTCCAGGCCGGTAATTAAATCCACCCATAAACGCGATCTAATCTTGTTGACGTGGCTGCCTCTCCTGTGGGTCCTGTCTCGTCCTATAAAGCGTAAGCAGTTATTAAAAGCGGCGGCGCTTCGTCCGCGTCCAAATGAAAGTGCCGCATGCATCTTGACGTTCCAAAATAGATGTTTTGCGGAACCACCCTCACCCCCCACCCCCCCCCCCTCCCCCCACCCCACTCGGCTTCTCCCTCCTGTCCCAGCTGTTGGCTTTCAATTTTGAAGAGATAACGATAATTTAATTAAGGTGAATTTATTTTTAGGTCGAGTTCGAGCTGGCAGTAGGTGTAGCTGCCTCTATATACTATATATAGGTAGTTTTATATAACTTGTCATGGCAGAAGTTCAGACGCTGTTGGCTGATGGTGTTCGTGTGTGCTTGCCTCGCACCAGTCATATATTTCTGCGCCTCTTCCCGTTTCCGTTTTAAAGTGATGGCCGGTTTGATACCACCCACAAGTCGAGACATGACGTCTGCTGACTGTGAGAGTAAGCACAAGCGCACGAATACAGACATACCTGTATATATATATATATATATATATATATATATATTATATATAGATATATATATATATTATTTATTATTATAAAATTATATTTGGGTTTCTTTTTTATGTTCATTTGATTATATTCCTCTTTTTCCCTTCGGTGGATTTTAAGTTTTCAGGGTATTGTCACTTATACATTTAATTTGAGTGTGTAACTTCAAGGATAATAATAATAATAATAATAATAATAATAATAATAATAATAATATAATATCTTTGTCGGAAGAGTGCGCTTACAGGAGTATTATTATTGTGTTTGTCGTTATTGAAATGATATCATTTGTAATGGCTATCGTTGGTCTCTTCTGCTCCAAGACAGACCACAGAGCCAGTGAAGGCTTCTTCTACGCTTTCTGTTGAAATATCCTGAGAACGAGTGCATGGATTCATTGACTCTGGAAGAAGAAACTCTTGGCTGATCCCCTCCAGTCCAGTTGATTTCTCCTCCCTAGTTTGACGAAGAGGCGTAAGCCGTTTTTCCCTTATTATGAGAAAATGCCCTTCAAAGATTTTGATATTATTCAGAGCGTCTGGTTAGCTCATCTTCTGAGGAAGTTTTGGCTTTAAAATGTGAAAACCTAGACAGCTAAAGTTTTGATATGTTATATTGTCAAAAACTGAGGCACCTGGCTAGAAAACTTAAAAAAAAAAAAAAAAAAAAAAAAAAAAGATACGCTTGTTCATCAAAACAGGAACGAGCTGTGCGAAACGTATTACGATTTAGTATACAGGAACAAAGCCTGGGCTGGCATATGGGCAGCTTAATTTAAACTGAACTATGGGACATAGTTAGATTCGATGAGATGAAAATATGATTTTTTTTTCTTTGTCAGGGAAATCAACTCACCTGTTATAATGAATGACCGAGAACCATACCCACCTGCAAAGTAGATTTATTGTGGCATTTTCTTCGTAGTCTTTTTCATGTTTATTTGCCCACGTATATGGAGTCTTGCCTTAGCTGTACATTTAATAGCGTGAAGTTGGGTGTATGGGATATTTTATGAAAGAAAAATCTTCATTCTTGCACTTGTGTGTGTGTGTGTGTGTTTATTTTTTTAATTATATTTTTGTATTACGAGCTGTCTCTTTCCAACTTGTATTTCCTTTCCCTCCAAGTAGCCTTGGTCAAAAGAGGAAACGGGTATGGGGGAGTGATAGTTCAATGTGTGCTCGTGAACGTAGGTGGGTGAACTCTGACCTAGTGTCCATTCCCTGTTTGGGTTTCCTCTCAACTGTCTCTCCCTTTTTCCTCTGTCAGAGTGCAGAGACTCTGTTCATTAAGTGAGATTAGAATTATGGGTCAGCGGTTGACCTCGTTCGTCTTGTGTGCAGAGACCTGCGTGACTTGTGGTCTGTGTTATTTAGACTTGTGGCTTTCTAGGGTTGTTGGGAATATGAACCGGAGTGAGATCTAACTATTTTCGAGTTTATTGTGGGTGGTACACACACACACACACACACACACACACACACACACACACACCACACACACAATCGTGTAGATTTGATCAACAGCAACCCAGGGATGTACAATCTGGTAGAGCTACTTGTAAATAACATTTTTAGACGATTATGTTTTAAATAGTAGTATGATAGTTTTTATGTTTATGTATTGCTGCCACAGAGGTGTCTTTGTCACAAATCAGGATTTTTTGTATCACTTAACCCTGAGGAGGAGGTGTGGAAAATACACGAAAGCGCTTAAAGGTCAACTTCTTTCATTCTTCCCTCCAGCTGCACGACAGCATAAAATGTCGATAGACCGTCAATATATTATGTAGTATATACATATATGTTGTGTATATGTATTTATTTATTTATTTTACAACAACAATAATGAAAATACATTTTGTAATAACAATATCGATTAACAGCCAATGCAGTGCAATACTAGAATCCCGAGATAAATAGGAAAACTTTGCATTGTGAAATATATCAGAATGAAAATGAGACAACTCAGATGAACCACTGCTTTTGTTAGACTGGTAAGAAACAATCTAAAAACACTAATTAGAAACAAACATAAAGATTTGTCTCATATTTATCGAAATGTAGATTTATTTAATGCACGAAGAGCGGGCGAAGTCGAATCCTCTCGCTAAATACGGCGGATGAGATCATGTTTTCTTGTCAGTCTTGTCTTTTTTTCTCTCATCGTTCAGCTTTCCTTAAGCCAGGTTTTGACTTGGCCTCTTGTTAAGGTGATAGTGGAGGAGGAGGAGGAGGAGGAGGAGGAGGTGGGGAATGGGAGGACCATTGCCTTTTTCCAGTATGGCGCACCCCACACCGCTGATGCCTTTTTCCGATATGTTGCCTTTGATTCAGCCTCCTTTTAGGGCTAAAGATCCCATCTTCCAATGGCTCTCCTTCGGTCATTGGTTGGACTTTCTTTTTGTCGTTTGTGCGCTCTGTCTCTTAACGAGGGTGAAACGCGAGTTTCCCTGTCATCGCATTCGTCAAAGCCGTAGTAGTAGCTGCTTGTATAGATAAATCCAAGGTCCTAGGATAAATGACTCATTGGTCACTTTCCAATATGGCGCTGCTCTTCCCTGGTGCCTGGTGGAATTGATATAATCTAAGAAGTGGATCTTTCCAATATGGCGCCCGTAGTGACGCATTAAATTGATGATCACCCAAACGGTGTCCCAGTCATTAATGGTACATCATCAATTAAGTAAAGTTAGATTGTCACCCTTTTGCTCTGTGATGCCATGTAGTAATCCAGTATATGAATGACTGCCCTGTGGTTTTCCTCAGTAACGCGTTAACCTGAAGTCAGTAACCATTCCCGCATCTCTTTCCACCGAACAACCCCTTCAGTGGATAGATAGCCTTGTCCTGTTTCTTTCCAGCATGGCGCACCTGTTGAAATCACTTCTGCCGTGTGTGTGTGTCCAGCGTGGCCCGTAGTTACTGGCTGAATTGATAATCCTCTCCTTAGTTTGGCTGTATTCATGACTCTCGTCGGCTTCTTCTGTTCATTACCATTTGAGGTTTATGATCATCGTCGTGTGTGTGTGTGTGTGTGTGTGTGCGTATTCTTAGATTATATTTGGGTAGATAGACGGGTGCATAAGGTGATGGACGAGAGTACCGGGTGAGGGTCTGGGGGAAGGGGTGGTGTGAGGGTCGCCGGACCTAGCTAGTAGAATTTAGAACTGTTGCGTGTTATCTTGTGACATGCGTTTGCTTTGTAATCGAGTCTCGGTGTGGCGTCACTGGCATTCCTTGCTAGGATGTTGCAGGTGACTTTTGTTTGTGTGTTTTCTTGTTTTGAAAAGCAACTATGTTTTATCCTGGGTCCCTTGTCTGTAACCTTACACCTTGCATTATACATAAAGAATAGGCAGAATTTTGCATATATATAATTCCGTACGTGCGGAAGGATTATCACCAAAGTGGAGCTTTGAGTTGGAGAAATCGCTGAAGATGAATAATTTGGCCTACTGGCACCACTGAAATACTGTGCCTGTTTGCCAGTTAAAAACCATAAGTTATTCAAATAAAAATTAGAGGACTATTAAGAAAAACTTGTACTGTTAGCCGTTTCAACAATTACCCTTTTAATGGCCAACTAAAACCAAGATTTGATTAAAACGAAAATGGGACTCCAGTAGATTGCTGACTGTACTTTTTTTTAGGAAGGAGAGCCCGAAATCCTAACCTCCTCCTCCTCTGGTCCTTGAAGTATTGGGTTAATGGATAAGTTGGTGGCCCGTCATGTCTTCCCAACCTCATTTTCAACAAGCATCTAAAATTTGCGAATTGGACATTTTTATTTAAGGTAGATGTCTACAGTGAATATGCATACCATTATATATGGAAAACACACACCAATAACATGTCAGTATCGAATAAACTTTACTGAGGGAAATCTTACAGCCGAAAGGAATTATAAAGGGTAAGTTTTTATTACTATGTTTGAATGTCAATGGTCTCTGTCATCCTAACTCTAACCCTAAAAGCTATATGTTCGAATCCTGGTCGGGTTAGAACTTTTCATATATAAATCCTCTTGCGTAAAAATGATTTTCTAGGTGTGTAAAACTTACAAAATCTCTATATTCTCTGTAAGGATGGTATCATCTTGCTTCTCCATTATGTATTTTCCTCTGTATCTTCGCTTTCTATCCCATCTTCAATGAGGTATAGGTATACCCAGCCTGGGTATACCCTGTTCTTTATTATGTATCTTCCTCCCTTAGCCTTCTTATTGTATCCTCCATTTTCCTCCTCCTCTACATCGAAGTATTCTATCTTCTCTCGTTTACTTCGTTATGGATCTTCCTCGTTGCCGCCTTCCCTCCCTGTATCCTCTTATTTTGGTCTCGCCCCCTTTACAGTGAAGTCTTGTTTCTTCCCTTCGTTGTTTCTTCCTCATATCTTCCCCTCTCCGCCACCCGAGTACCAATCCTCTTCTATTCCCTGTTTCTTGAAGGCGTGCAGCGTCTTTCTTTCCTCCAGTGATGTATTTCCCAACACTCTTTTGCTCGTCAGCAAATGAGGAAGTCTTTGACGAAAACAAGAGGTACAGCAAGGAGCGAATCTCACGCCATTAGAGGGAATGACTCTGGGAATTCAATCATATTAAGGCTCTGTTCTGTCTCTGTTCCGTAATTCTGACAATTGATGGTGTCGTTTTTTTTTAAGGTATCATGGCGTCTACATCCGTGTTTGTCCTTGGGAAAGTTCTTGAAGGTTATGAGGTTTTGTAGTGTTGTTGTTGTTATGGTTTTGTATTTGTGAGAAACTTTATATAAGTGCAGGAAGAGGACAGGGTTTTGTTTTCGGTTACATTGCACGAATATTAATACATAAAATTAAAGAAAAAAAAGAGTCATGATTGACTGAAAGGGAGAGAAAGAGAGAGTCCTTTCGATTTTTAAACTAAACAGAACCTTTTTCTGTACCTTATCCCTATATTCCCCTTCCAAATAAACTCTGTTGCAATACAGCCATTGCATTGCACTGTGTGTAAAGTTTTAATCATAATGGTGTACGAAACTGTATTTATTGGTCACAGATCATCACAGAAATGTCGTCATCTCTCTTTCTCTCTCTCTTTTGGAAATTAGCAGGCAGGAGAAGAACTATATTTTTTTTGCGGCGTTCATGCCATAAACCGTAACATTCGGCCCGACTTGTCTGTTCTGTAATTGGATGGGTTACCACTTTTGAATACCAGACACCGAAGTGGGAATAGGAGTCTGGAAGGAGCGTTGATGGGTACAGAAGTACCCGAAAAGCCAACGTGTTACCGGTTGATGTGCATTACTTTAAAAGAGAACGCAATTCCACTTTTGAATTATGTTTACCTATATTTCGGTTGATGTTCATTCTCGTATATCTAACCTTGTTTATTTATTTATTCAATTATTTATTTATTTATATGTATTTTCTTGGGGCTTTTTGTCGTGGTTGTCACGGGGTAGATAATAATAATAGTAGTAGAAATAATTTTCTACATTTGAATTCTGGTGGCGGAACTAATTACGGTTTTGTGATGACAGAAGTCTTATCTGACGATCCACGAGGACCTATTGTTCACGTGCCATTTTCTTGTGTGTTTGTATTTCGTAATACTTTTGTCCTTCATTATTTTTATAATATAGGTTAGTACACCTGTTGCAATGAGATCAAACACGAAGCGTTTTTCCTTTCCTGTATGAACTTGTTTTCATGATGTATGTGCAAGCACGGTCATCTTTTGAACAACTAAATCGAAGAAACACGACGGCAACACCAATGATATCAACAGTACTTTTTCTGAAATGATTTTGTGGTTTTAGAAGTTTGCTTATTTTAAGGAAGAAAATTTCATGTGAAGTTATTTCCCACCCCCTTTTCTTACACGTCTTCTTGTATTTTTGCCTTCAGTACTTTTGCGAGTTTTTTTTTTTTTTTTTTTTTTTTTTTTGTTTTTTTTTTTTTTTTTTTTTTTTTTTTTTTTTAATAACTGCCCGCCTTATAAATGGAAAGTTAGGTCTAAAACTTGAGCCGGATGAAGAAATGATCAGAATGGAATCCGAATTCTCACTTCTCTGTGATGTTTATTGGCATTGTTCGTTTTGGAACACTTTCACTTTCTCTATTGTGTGTCAGAAGCGTTCAATTTTAACCATTTCCAATAGCTTTTAATGCTTGAAGAACCTGTTATTCTGAGTAAGTGCTGTTTTCGTATCGTGTATCCGCAATGTTTCACTTATGAACCAGTTTTAATATTGTTGTTCTTCGGGTGTGCTTATTTTTTAACTTGTTCCTTTCCTTGGCTGTTTATCGGGAAGGATCATTTTGAGTACATTTTCTTTGAGTACACGATCATCCTTGGCGCAGGCACATTTTATTCTGTAATTCAGGCGTATTTGTGTATTGACATGTGTAATGTCGTAGGAGACAAAAAAATATTCCCAGTATTATTTTAGTAACTGGCATCATTATGCTAGGGTGTGGGAAGTTGTGGGAAATCAGTCCTCAAGTTAAAAGTGGACTTGCAGTTTTTTTGTGGAGAGAGAGAGAGAGAGAGAGAGAGAGAGAGAGAGAGAGAGAGAGAGAGAGAGAGAGAGTTGAAGGTTAATTGGTTAGCTTGTATTATCGCGGGTGAAACAGCAAAAGTTATCGATGCACTGTTTCTCTGCAGACAGAGTCGTCATCATCGCCTCCAAGTCCGGACGACTCAGAGAAAGAGAGAGAGAGAGAGAATAAGAATAAAGAAATAAAAGGAGGGAAGAAAAAAGGAAAGCAAATATGCGTGACTCCCTCGACGTCACGTTTTCCTCCTCGGCAGAAGTGGGCGATGGTAGTAGCCACGACGTTACCGTACGCAATTACTTTTCCCGTCATTAACGCTTTGTCGAAACACCGACAAGCAGCCAACCGACTGACTGAACGGTTTCGTTGTTCTGGGTTCTTATAATATCTTCAAAAGTTAGACAGTTGATTGTTTTGGGTTTTGGTTGAATTGGATTAATGTTCTGTTTTTCATCTTCGATATGACAGAAGCTTCATTAGTATGTGCGTGTTTTTGTTCGTGTGAATAATGGCCCAGTGGCTCGCAAGTCTTTTTTTTCTTTTTTTCTCTGATGGTGGCATGCCTTTCTAGAATATATATATATATATATATATATATATATATATATATATATATATATATATATATATATATATATATATATATCTGACTAACTCACACCCTTGGGAAATCCAACCTTTGCATTTACCTACCAAATACCTTAGCCAAATCCTGATTAACGTCCAACAAAAGACATCGCCCAAAGACTCTGGGGTATATGAGATCCCATGCCAGGACTGTGACCAATCTTACATCGGATTTACAGGTAAATCACTTCCCCAGAGATTAATACAACACAAACGGTCAGTTAGGTATGGACAACAGAACTCGGCTATTTTCAATCATATAAATGAACATAACCATAGAATAAACTGGAATATGTCACGTGTAATTTATAGCAGCAACTGCCGGTACAAGAGTCAAATGATGGAATCGGCCTTAATAAAAGAGAAGCAGGTAATGAACATCTCAAAAGGGAATTGGACATCAGACATCGTCGACGCAGTGTTCATTCAACCAACGCTTAAGAAGATTAAAGGAAGATTATCAGCGGGGGGGGGTGACCTAAATTGGCTTACTTGTGGACGAATCTCTTGGTATAAAATACCACCTTTTCTGTAAACTTTTCTCATTCATATACCTGAAGAGAGAGCAGCAGTCTCTGAAATATAGTATTTTCTCTCTACATTTTGTGTTTTTATGGGCTCTTCTATTGAATATGGGATATATTATATATATATATATATATATATATATATATATATATATATATATATATATGTGTTTTTTTTTTTTTTTTTTTTGTTTTTGTGTGTGTGTGCACTTTCAGTTGAAAGCTGCTATGCAATGTTTACGTTAAATGCATATGTACACACTTGTTTTTCTGTGTGTGTATATATATATATATATATATATATATATATATATATATATATATTAAGGATATATATATATATATAGATATATATATCATATATATATTGTTTGTGTGTGTATTTCTATTACTGAATGCATGAAAATGCCTGGGCGAAGCACGAAATAAAAAGAAAAACTCGTTTTAACATGCAGTTGCTAGGAGATATTGCGCCGGATGCGAGGTAGACTGCACGAACCTGCCTGACGTATTGATTGCGATCTGACTGCTCAGAAAGGAAGCTGGATACAGAGGAGAAAATATTTGAAGAGGAAGAGAATAACATTGAAAATGGATGGAAAGCTTCAAGAAAATGAATCGTGGAATGAAAGTAACCTACGTCTTGCTGTCCCTTGCAGAGAAGAAGGAAAATAACCGCAAAGAAATGAAACGTAGCCTACACTTTCTCTAAAGAATGTATCCATAGAGCTATGCAGCCAACTCTTTCGTGGCTGAAATAGATACCGTAGATAGTAACAACGTTGTTATTTAAATTCTTCCTTCACCTTTCACAGGTAGCCCACGCGAAGCCCCTACATCGAGAGAAGATGGATGCTATAGCACCCGGGTGACTCCGGCAGTCCACGAGGCTACATAAGAGAACGTGATAGGGTTGTTAAGTACTGTAAATGGGAGGTCTGGAAGCTGCGGAATTTGTATCTGTCTCCCGCTCGTAGTAGCAGAGCTTGTTTTCGGATCCGTAAATGGAAGACTCTGGTCCAGTTTCTCTTAACTCCTGTATTTCATAATGGCGCAAGAACGAACGTACAAACATCACTTTCCCTTCCTCTTTTCGCAGACTGTCAACGACAGGGGGGTCCTTCCCATCCCCACACATACCAACCACCCATCTCCCATTCCACCCAACTGAGCGCCACAGGTTCGGTGAAGTGAATAGCTGCCTGGTGTTATTGTTTTTCGTTTCATTTCTCCTTTGCTCTGCTCTTTTCTCTTTGGTGTTTACGTTTTGGAAGCGAGGTCGTTTTTGTTGGATGTTAAATGTCAGTTCTGTCATGTCAGTTTTTGATGATCCGATTTCCCATCGGAACAAAGTCTTTAAACGAATACGTGCACACCCCTCCATACATCTGTACCAAAGCACAATCAGCTTGGACAGCGGATGATTGATGTCTTTTCAGGGTAAAATCCAAAGATCCAGGATGAAATCAATCTTGTTTTCGCTGAACTCGCTGTTACTGAATTCTTTTAACCGCTCGTCGCCTCTGTGAATCGCTCTGGTAGCGACTTAATTTAGCGATTTTCTTGTTTGCTTAAATTTAGGCTTTTGATTTCTATTTCAAAGCAGCCGTTCAGCGCGCAGAAATCTCCGGAAATTAGCAGGAAAAGATCGTTTCACCATTTCCTGCGAAAGGGATGCCCGGATGCGGATGGCGATAACATTTGGCGGGAAGTGGTTGAGACTCTTTTTACACGGAAAACTAAATGATTCACAAAGAGCCAGACAATAAATGAATACAGTGTCCGGTATTCGAAATCTTATGTTGAGAAAATGTTGGTCCTTGTTAACATCTGGTAGGTTAGCTTTTTAACAACTTTTTTGTTCTTTTTTTTTCTGATATAGTTTTGCCTTTCTTATTTGCTTATCAGTATTTATTGTTTTCATATAAATTGCTGTACTTCTCTTGTCTTGGCTGTTTTCTCATTTTACACATGCGTGCTTCCAATTGTGTAAACACCTTATAAAGACTTTTAATTGTAAATTAACAAGTACAAGTAATAAAATGTTAAAAACGCGAACAACTGTGTACACTGTATAACTCCTGCCATTACTTAGAATAAAGTGAAAGTAGTGTGAATTGTAGGGGCCTCTGGAGGATGAGGAAATGCGACTTGTCCCTTCGGGGTGTCAGTTATAATCGTGATGGAGTGGTACTCAAATATTAGGGGCTTATAGAGGTAGGTCGGCGTGCTGACAGGCGAACTGACAGATTGAGTATATGGCAGTTGCTTGAGTTCAGGGAAACGGATGAGCTAGGTAATGGAATGTGGAGAACATTGATGCAGAGAGAGAGAGAGAGAGAGAGAACAGCTGGCGAGGCGCGTTTAATCCTATATTATAGTTAAACGTGTTCCCGTTGGATGTTGATACACCTCTATATGGCCTTGCGTAGACCTGTAGCTGTGTTGCTAGGAATTACGTTCTGTGTTTATGGGCTGTTACCGCGTCCACTTGCCTGTTTATGAGATAGTCCTGTACATTTGTATGTTCTGGAAAACTATGATGCAGAATAGAAAGAAAGCCAAACAAGCAAGACCCAAAGTTGTGTTGCTTTTGGCATTACGTGGCTAAGGCTGACAATAAGTTTCCAAAGGTTTGTGTGCTCTTTCCGTCCCATTGGTTGTTTGTGAGTTATTCCTGTTAACCTGTTAGTTTGTGATGTATTTATGTCTGTTTTGTCCACAAAGAAACTTTTTCCACTTTGCACGATTAGCGTGTTCCCATTGCTGTTAGTAGGTCTCACTTTGAACTAATCACTGCACATTGTAATTCATAGCAACTTTGGACGTGTATGCGTATTTTTTTCACGTAGTTGGAATGCTCTCTCTCTCTCTCTCTCTCTCTCTCTCTCTCTCTCTCTCTCTCTCTCTCTCTCTCTCTCTCTCTCATATGAATATAGATAAAAAATTTAGTTAAACAGTTTTATTGTAAGAATTCCTTGTAGGAAATGAACCTCCTTGCTATATATTCTGTTTCGGATATTTTAATAATAATTAGACTATTCTCATGCTTTTATTTTCTTTATATTTGTTTAATTGCTTTGAGAATACTCACCAGTTTTCTTGGTTTTGGTTATTCACATGAGAACATTGTATTTTGAATGACAAAACTTCGTGAATTAAAATATTTTTGGGGTAAGGTTGCTGTTTGTTAAGTATGTGTCGCTTAGTTAGAGGAAATGGCTTTTAATATATGTGTAAATACATATTTTATGTTATATATATATATATATATATATATATATATATATATATATATATATATATATATGTCTGTGTATTTAATCCAACATAAACCCTTGTTATTTTCCATCATATCTTAATCCGCTTTATCTCCTGGTGGAAGTTAATCTTATCTATGGTTTTTTTTTTTTCCAATTCCACAACCTTCAGGAAAGTCTCCCGATTTTGTGGAATGTACTCAAGGTACAATATCTGTCTCTGATGCGTGTAATAAGCGAATGGCCCGTTAATTTTTGCATTTTCTTGGTTCAATAAGTAACGGCGTTGCGTAAGAAACTGAAAGTCAGTTACTATGATGATCGGTGTTGTGTATGCCCCTCCCTCCTTGTGTCTCTTTCAGGCTTACTGTTTTCATTGTTTTAAAGATGCCAACTTTCGTTATATTTAAGAGACTCTCTCTCTCTCTCTCTCTCTCTCTCTCTCTCTCTCTCTCTCTCTCTCTCTCTCTCTCTCTCTCTCTGTATAAACACAAAAAGAGTTGGCATGGTATGATAAATTATAGATAGTTTTCCCATACCTAAGACAGGTCACAGAATGATTGAAGCGTGACCATGACAGAATATGAAAGCAACAGTCAATCGTTTATTCATTTACAAAATAATACCCAGAAAGAAAGCTTGGGTCTCCACGCCCATATGCCTTGCGGGGGTTGGAATGTGAATGAAAGAATGAAGAATTTGGGTGTCAGAAGCAAAGCATGTTAGTAACCTTTTTTTAAAAAAAGCATAATAGCAAATAACTGAATGTAAATCAACAGGTGGGTAAATATGGACATTCATAAAACGCAATATGTCGGATTACCAAGTTAATTAGCCAAAGTCTGGACTATGTTTTGTACAGCTGCATTCAACAGCACAGTGTATAACATCAACCTATTGTACATTATGCATCTGGAATCGGTAACTGTTCTTTTTTTCCTCTGACTACAATCTGTACATAGTACAGTTATACATTATATAACTGTGGCGCGCTGAGCTGTGCAGTTCGTAGCTGCTGTGTTTACAGTGAAGGGCTGAAGGCAAGTGCTTACAGTGTTCACTTTTAATCAACCCGTATGCAGCCACGTTTTACGAATTTGTTATGTAATCATTTTATTGCACTCATTATTATTATTATAGAAAGTGCGACAATATGTACATGACACAAGACAGAATTTAATTAACCGCCGAATCTCATTAGATATGAGAAAAAGAAGAAAAAGAAGCCAATAAATCTTTATTTAGTACATAACATTTGGTAGATATATTTGCTTTTGTTGTGACCTACATCCGTCGTCTGATGCACTAGACGTCAACAACCTCCCTCACGACTTTTAATCGACGATCTCCTTTTTAATTAGAAGGCGATAAAGAGCCAGTGTGATAATAATCGCTATCTTGGGTTAATGGCTTCGTTGTCTCATGTTTTACTTGTGATAATAATCATAATACAACTAAAAAATAGTTCATTGTTTTTAGTTAATGCATAATTAAAAAGTAACATATTTGATCAAAGTTTCCATTTGGAACCTTGTTACATATAAATAATTTATAAGATACTTCCTTCTCGATATTGGATTCATGAGTGTTGAAAAACTTGGAAGCTATTGATTGTCTAATTTTGGACGATACTGCTCTGCTTTATGTATGTATGTGTATTTATATATTTATATATAAATACATATATATGTATTATATACTACATATGCATACACACACACATATAAATCAAACATAAATATGTGCTTGTGTGTATGTATGTATGTCCGTATTTATGCATGCATGAACTGTAAAAACCATCTCATTTTTTTCTGGCTTTACACAAACGGAAAAACATGAACAAATTAGAAAGGAAACTGCTTCCTGCAGAAGTACGTAAGGATGGAAACGATGCCGAAGGGAGCGAAAAAGATGTGTGAAAGTCTGTGTGTGTGTGTGTGTGTGTGTTTGTGTTGCAATTCGTTGTTCGTTAGCGCTCATTACGTTTCGTTTAAATGGGAATGTAATCTTTTAGATTTTTAATGCAGTGGATCATACACGAGCTTAAGAACCTTGAGATGGAGAGAGTGTTCTTTTTTATCACTTTTTACGTAGTGTGTGTCAGTGGAGCATAAATGAACACACGAACTCTGAGAGAATCTCGTTTCGTTATAATTTGTTCCGATTGTAACGTGATCTTTTAATTTAGTGTGTCAGTGGATCAGAAATGTACGTGCGCGATCCCGCACACGCACTGAGAGAGAGAGAGAGAGAAGAGAGAGAGAGAGAGAGAGTAAGTAAGTAAGTAACAGAAAAAGGGCATAAACCTCAACCAAGAGTGGTTTTATTGGATCTTTCTTAGATAGTGACCCTTAGGACTCATATTTCTTGGGGGTCATTATCTGTATTATCTGTATAATATTTACAGTCTTTTGATAGTTTTCATGGAAATCCCTAACGGCCTTGTACGATAGTACTAAACAGGCCGCCAAGGTGGGTACTTACCGCTCCCGGGATTTAGTTATTTGACGTGGGACTTACGGCATATCTTCGTTGCTTGCGAAGTTCACCATTACCAACTTTTATTAATTACGTCGTCATGTTTACTCATATGGGCGTGGCAGATGGATGATAATAGTCTGATTACCCGTTGTTTTAATATGTCTTAATTACGGGGGAAATGCACGCTCCTGACTTGAGTAGTTTGGATGCGCTACCACTGTCAACATGAGTAGCGCCACGCCCTTGTATGAAGCCAACCTGTACACCGCGCGCTCGTGTTAATTGCAACCAGCTGTAATGAGTTCAGTAGCTATAATGATACTGAAATAGTATCATCACGGTCGCTCATTTACTAGTGTCACGCTGCAGGTGTTTGTAAATAGCACTTCTAAATACTTGAATGACTGTTGCCAAACACTCCCCTTTTTCGGGTCGTGCAAAAACTGGCAGGTTCAGCTGCGGCTTCGTCTTTCAGGTGGAATGACCTGAGCATTCTTTTTGGTTTGTGTTCCATTGAGGGCTGTCGGCTGTGAAAGGGGGCAGAAGTTTGAATAATATTAGCAGTAGTGGCAAAAAGAGATTATCAATATTATCTTTGTAGTAATCATGAGTAGTAGAAATCAAATGCATTAACAGAATAACTTCAGTAGCAATAGTAAGGTAGTGTATTAAAAGAGATTTAGCTGTGTTTTAACTCAGTCTTGCTAGTCTGCTCAAAACTTTATGATTAGAAGGATATAGCACCTGAGATAATGGCCTATGTACTCACATGTTCACCATTTAAGATTAAATTCAGAATTCTAATAATGCGATGTGTTGAGGGTACACAACAGTCCTTATCTGATAAGTGAGCTGTATCTTGTTATCCATAAAATGTTTTGAATTCTTTGCTACATGCTAGTCAGTTTACATTTTTTTATTTGATTCTTTAAGGTAAAAATTAGTATTTACTTGAGGGGTCGGAGTTTCAGAAAGTAAGAAATCTTCATTTACGTACATTTGGACACTTTTGATGAGGATGCAGGAGACTCACACACCCTTCCATTTTTCCGGCCTTCTTGCAGGAAAACCAATTCTGCTTCAGTGATGTAGACATATCTTTCTCGGAAGACTCAAACCAGTGATTCACTGTAGAATTGAGCATTCAGCCCATTCTCGTGTTATCTTGGATTTCTATTGCCTAATTATTCTTATAGTTGGTGGGCACTATTTTGTTATTAGAGTTAAATGAGAAAGTCCGTCCTGTCGGCTTTTACTTTGTGAGTGTTTTCACTGCCTTATTTATATATATATATATATTATATAGTATATATATATATATATATATATATATATATATAATATATGATATATATATATATATATATATATGTATAACTGAATCACGAAAGTTAGGAACGTGATAAATCCATAAATAAAGATATATGCCACGAAGGAAAAATAAACGAAGGAGGATCTGCGAGACCTTTCGACGTTGAACGTCCTTTACTGAGCAGATACTGACATAAATGAGGCAAAAGACAATACAAGAAGATTCGTATAACTGACAGATAGGGATTATAAAGAGATTAGTACCTAGAATCCGACACACCTGGAAGATGAGAAACCTTCCCACACAAGCATAAACAATGGGTGCAATTAAAGGTTTAAGACAATCATCTCAGATACAAGGACAAAACAATTAAAGGATTATAGGTGACAGCTATTCAGAACTTGGTAAACAAAACCATATTCACAATACATGTCAGACATACATTACAACAAAGATAACTCTAAGGCAACTGATTTTTATTTAAGTCAGTAATTATATCTTTGAGGTCATTCTTAAACATGTTACAAATACAAGGGTCTAAATGAAAAAGGCCACGACTAACATTGAAATTACAATGAAAAGTAAGTTGTATTAAAGCAGATTCTAAAAGATTTCGTGATAAGACATCTCTTGACCTTGCAATTACTGAACTACCAACCCAATTTATTCGGTGGTTGTTTTCACTTAAGTGAATGAATATTGCATTAGATTTTTGCCCAGTTTTTACAGAATATTTATGCTGGCTTAGCCTTACTTCTAGCCCTTTGAAACCTTTAATTGCACCCATTGTTTATGCTTGTGTGGGAAGGTTTCTCATCTTCCAGGTGTGTCGGATTCTAGGTACTAATCTCTTTATAATCCCTATCTGTCAGTTATACGAATCTTCTTGTATTGTCTTTTGCCTCATTTATGTCAGTTTCTGCTCAGTAAAGGACGTTTAACGTCAAAAGGTCTCCCAGATCCTCCTTCGTTTATTTTTCCTTCGTGGCATATATCTTTATATATATATATATATATATATATATATATATATCTATATATATATATATATATATATAAATAAATAATATATGTGTGTGTGTGCGTGTGTATGTCATTGCCATGCGTTTTTAATTATATTACACTCCTGCATCCAGTGCCCCACCATTTGTATCAAGACTGAGTATTCCATCTCTTTTTACCTTGTAGTAGTTTATGATACTGAAATGAACACCGGAACATTCTCTTAGACTTTCGTATCGAGGTCTCTTGCATATACGGTGCCACGTCAGTAGGCGGGTCCAACGGGCTAATGGTGATTTGGCGTCTTCATTTTACTTCTCACCCGTTTCCATTCATTTTTTCTCACGTCTTTGACTTTTCCTTGATCCAATAATCACTTCTTAATGCAAAATCCATCTCTATCGGCTCGTTCACTTGTTGCGTGGGGGAATTCCTATGAACGACAGACTCCTCTTGCGCAAAGCAAATTCATCCCCAAAAATCAGCTCCTAGACGCGCGTAACAGATTCGTGTACCGCATCGTATAGGTGTCTGGTGTTAGGGGCCACAGGTCACAACCAGCCTCGAGGAGCGAGAACTGGCAGCGAATTCATTCACAGAGCGTCACTCATCTATAGTCTTTCGGATTCAGTCATGGAGAGAAAGTGCCCTTGATCAGTATTCAGGGGCAGTGGACGTGTTTTGCGATTTTTTTTATTTTAACGAAAAAAAAGTCAGTGATTGATATTTTCTAGAATAATGGGTGTTGTTTATTCATGCATGGAAAGGTCATTGGATAGTATTGTGTGGAATAACGGATGTGCACATTAAGTGCAAGCAGAAATGAAAGTTGTTATTGATCTGTTATTCTGGGCATGTTTGTCCAAGAAGTGGCGGCCCTACCAGAACAGTGGGAGTTGATGGAATTCCCTTTTCAAGCGATCGTGATGGTAAGAAAGTAGAACCCACTTCTTTAAAAAGTATCAGGTTTAAGTGAATCGGGAAACACAAGGAATTTTCACATTATTGAGGCAAATGACGTCATGTATCGATCAACCTGAGGTTGGGACTTCCTCTCTCAAAGTCTTTGGGATCGTAAAGCCTGACGGGTACAAGAAACATTGTCACCAAACAATAATAATAATAATAATAATAAAAAGGCATTATTATTCTTATTATTATGCGAAATGAAGTTTCCTTGGTTCAAGCTCTGGAATGTCACGTAGTGTCCTTATGGTCGGGACTTGCCTTTGAAGCCCTCTCTTTCCGTCATGGACGCACACAAATGCATGATGTAGCTACAACAGAAACACTGAAAAATTCACCGACATGATGAATATCAACTTTTTACAGCCGCCCCATTCATGATTCATAACAGAATATCCCCTTAGGGTTTGGAATGGGGGGGATGTTGCCTGGTGTCATCGATATACGTCGCTTGACCTCCGTTCCCGCTTCCCCTCTTTTCATTTGGTACTCAGCTTCGTAACTACTATTACTTCATAGTGTAATTGTGGCGTTTCCTCCCAGTTCCACCATGAGATCCTTGGACTTCATCTCTTTCATATTTTTATTTCTCTGTCTTGCTTGTCCAGCCACTGCAACTCCTGCGGCAGATAGTACCGCAGGAGCTTTAGAGCCCCATTTTCACTCGTAACAGCAATCGTTATGATTGTGGAACAGATACAATAGTAGCAGTGGATTCAACAAACATTGGTGACTTTACTCAAAGTATGTTAGACTGTACACCACCGATGTTCAATTCCTTTCAAGGTTTGGACCGTTAAGTTGAATCGAAGTTGATATAGATCTATTTTTTGGCAGATATCACCTTGGCCTAAAGGTTTCATTTGAACCCGATCGGGAATGTGGTGGTTGTGAAATATGCCTCACATTTTCCATTTTATTTTTTTTCTTGATGGTTCGATCATGCAGTGTCTGTCATGGACATCTTTTCTCGTAAGCTTTGATTTCAAATAATTATAATTGTCTTACTTCTGCATTACTTCGGTTAGTCAGTATTATTCTCTCTCTCTCTCTCTCTCTCTCTCTCTCGCTCTCTCTCTCTCTCGCTCTCTCTCTCTCCTCTCTCTCTCTCTCTCTCTCTCTCTCTGTACACACACACACATATACATTTGTATTATATAATATATATATATATATATTATATATATATATATAAAATTTTTTTATATATGTGTGTATATAAATATATTATATATATATATATATATATATATATATATATATGACTGGTAAATGTTCTGTAACAACAGAATTCCATTCTAATAAAACAAAAGGAGCCCATAAAAACATCAAAATATATTTTGGTGTTTTTATGGGCTCCTATTATTAGATATATATATATATATATATATATATATATATATATATTATATATATGTATGATGTATGTATGTGTATATTCATTCCTATGGAGTCAATAGCATTTTTCGCAGAAAACCACTATCTTCTAAAGAAGACTTTGTTGACCTTTTCATTATTCATGAGAAACTTGTCTGAAGAGAAAAAGAATAAGTATAGACTGATTCAAAGATAGTGTCTGCGAATGATGACCAATAGGAATTGCATAAGAGCGAAAATATGCATAAATTTTCGCTCTTATGCATTCCTATGTCATCATTCGCAGACCATATCTTTGAATCAGTCTATACTTATTCTTTTTTCTCTTGCAGACAAGTTTCTCATGAATAATGAAAAGGTCAAAGTCTTCATTAGAAGATAGTGGTCTGCGAAAAAAATTCTATTGACTCCATAGGGAATGAATATACACATACCTACATACATACACACACACACATATATATATATATATATATATATATATATATATAATTATATATATATATATATATATATATATATATATATATGTGTGTGTGTGTGTGTGTGTGTGTGTGTGTGTGTGTGTGTATGTATGTATATTGTTTGTGTGTTTGTGTTTGCTAGTCTATTGATGTCTCTACTTATGTGAGTTGGTTTGCCAATATTACTGACTGATTGTCTGTTAGTCTGTTCGAATCCCCCTCCAGCCAGCCACCCTGCCGTCTATGACGAATCCTCTGAGCAGAGAGCCAACTCGGCGGGCTCAATTCATCAGAATTTATCGCCATTCCGCCACAGCGTCATGCAACGACTGGTTCACAAGCTATAAAGCAGTGGCAATCCCCTTGGTTCATTAATATACAACGAGAGAGAGAGAGAGAGAGAGAGAGAGAGAGAGAGATTATACAGAATAACTTGTTTGAGGTCAAGGGTGAGCTATGACATAGATTCGTAAAAAAAAAAAAAAAAAAAAATCTGCGATGTCGTGCGGCTGAGAAGAAAAAAAAAAAAATTTCTTATTCGAGTATAATATTTCAAGTGTCTTTTAGCAGAACTGGGACGCCTGAGACACACGCCTATTTGAGATTTTATGCTAAGCCATCCATTTTTGCCGCGACCTTTTGCTGACAGAACGTAATATAATATTTTACTAGGTTATGATGTACCTTCATCTCATGTCCCATTTATAATGAGCGATTCAAAGGTGGAAGTACAACATTCTGTTTTGGCTCAGTCTTATACGAGATTTTACCATAATTTAACTTGCCACATATGTTTGACAACAATCATAGTATGTCATTTTGAATACCTCAATATTTTACACTTTTTTAAATGCTACCAATCTTGTATGAGGTTTATAATTATGAAATTCTGAGGTAGCAGAATAGACTATGCAATTCTTGGCCCAAGGTCTGACGTGAGGTGAAGAGAGGCGTCTCCGCAAAAGGTGCCATGAATCCCAGGCATGTTTGACAACAGGGACAGAACGTGTCCCTGGAACTGACACACATCCCACCGAGTACCGCTCATTGTGAAGCTGCTTCCGAAAGCTGGAGGGATGAGTTCGAGCCCCACGCGGCGCTTGCTTGATTGAGTTCTTAGCGGGATGTCTCGTCGTTTTCGGCAGTAGACAGGAGCCGTTGGTTTCACGTTTCAGTTTGTGTGTGTCCTGTGCTTCTGATATTTGTTGTGATGCCGCTATTGTTATAATTTTTATTTCTTTATGCGTTATATATGGTTTTTTTGGGGGGTGGTTACATCATCATCATTATTTTTTTTTTCTTTTTTTTTCACAGTCCTCTATTCGACTGGGTGGTATTTATAGTGTGGGGTTCCGGGGTGTATCCTGCCTCCTTAAGGAGTCCATCACTTTTCTTACCATGTGCGCCGTTTCTAGGTTATTATTATTATTATTATTATTATTATTATTATTATTATTATTATTATTGTGATGGTCTTGATATTTTTTCGGGGCGGCATATTATGATAATTTAAATGAAAAATTATTACTTTAAAAATCCGCGTCTGAGGCACAAAATGAGAATGATTAAGACTATATTTAAGTATAGTAACAAAAAGAGAGATAAATTGTCTCAGTATCACATAAATTTGAGAGTTAAAAATTCTCCTTCCCGACGGCTCACATTATACACCTGTGTGAATTATAGGTCCAGATGGTCCTCTAGATACAGGTACGGGAACGAGATTGTCTTGGTTTGTCGCTCGGGATCAGATTAGTGTGACGGGCCTCAGGAAATAAGTGGGTGCCGTACGGGGCGGCACTAGGAGAGAGAGAGAGAGAGAGAGAGAGAGAGAGACCGTTTAATATAGGTTCAATTACTATTCACTGGTGCCTAATCAATGATGAATGAATACCGATGGAGGCTGACGGAGGGGCGGCGTCCCTTCCTGATGGGGATTAATGTGTTCATTCATTCAGTGCCGTTCCTGTTCCTTTAATCGAAGTCGTCGTTGATACTCCTCACGTTATTGATGAATTTTTTTTATTTTTATTTTGGTGATGTATTTATTGTGATTGGTGCTAAGTTGTTGCTTTTATCGTTGTTGTTGTTGTTGTTACACATGTTGTTTTTGTTGGTGGTTTTCACGTTGTCTTTGTTGTATTTGTTTTTGTTGGTAGTATTATGGTTAAGAGTTGTATATCTTCAGTATTATTCTTTCGTGATTTACTCTGATGGCTCTCTCTCTCTCTCCTCTCTCCTCTCTCTCTCTCTCTCTCTCTCTCTCTCTCTCTCTGACAAGTTAATAATGATTATATCAACAGTTTGAGATTCTACAACTATGTATTAGTCTCCCCCCCCCCCCCTCTCTCTCTTCTCTCGTCTCTCTCTCTCTATCTCTCTCTTTTCTTCTTTTTTCTCTCTTCGGTTACGTAACCCTGCAGCTTCGTCGGAGGTTACGAAGTAATAATACGAGGTTATTGATTTTCCGGCAGGAGTCGGTTCCTGCCGAGGGTACGTCTGCTGCTGATCCTGTAGGATGCTTTGTTATCCGTAGGATGTTTTTTGTCCAAGAAGCGTTGACGGACTTTGCTTTTCTTTCATGTCAATGTATGCTGTGCCTGTGTTTGTGTTTGCAACTTTGTGTGTTGTTAGGCAAAGAGGCAGTTTTTTTTTTTTTTTTTTTTTTTTTTTTGAGAGAGTGTTACAGAGTTACAAGGATAAGGTTGTCTCAAAGACTTATTAGTCCATCCGAGGAGACATCGTGTGCTCACTTATCTCTAGGAGCAGGTTTTACTGTTCATTCAGTGTCATCATGATTTTGTAGAACTTTTTTTTTTTTTACTTTTCCACTGTTGCTGTTTACAACTTCTGGTGGCAGTTCATTCAATGTGTCCTATATCTTGTATGTGAAGAAGTTCCCACTATGGGATGAGTTGTATCTCTTTAGTTCTAGTTTTCATCATTATTTTTATGAGAGAGAGAGAGAGAGAGAGAGAGAGAGAGGAGAGAGAGAATAGTTACATCTAGAAGAGAGAAGTATCACAAGAAAGAAGAGAGAGAGAGAGAGAGAGAGAGAGAGAGAGAGAGAGAGAGAAAGAGAGAGAGAGATGAGAGAGAGAGCAGAGATGAAAGAAGAGAGAGAGAGAGAGAGAGGTCATTGTCTAAAAGACGTGAATCTTGACTTGAGTATTGTATTTATAGTTCAGTATAATTTGCATTTTTCTAAATGATACATCTTAGGTGCAACTTTGAGCCTAACAGCCTTGTTGATTATGTTTTTTCTTTTTTCTTTCAGGTATGTGATAGCGCCTGTGTGACGCAGGAATTCCTTATCTCCGAAGGTATTTATTCTGCTGCGTGCGTCGTGTCTACTAGTGTAACCCTCCTGCGCATACAAACTCAGTCCCTCTCTTCTTGCAGTGACCGATCTCTCTCTCTCTCTCTCTCTCTCTCTCTCTTTCTGTGTCGTGTGCGTGCGCTCTGCTCTGTCTCTCTTCTTGCTGTTACCGATATCTCTCTTTTTCCATATCTTTCTTGTTGTGACCAATCTCTCTTTCTTTTTGTGACAGCTTTTCTCTCTTTCTTTTGGTTACAGCTTTCTCTCTCTCTCTCTCTCTCTCTCTCTCTCTCTCTCTCTCTCTCCTTGTAATGCAGAGGGTTACTTTTTTTTTGAGCATTTTAGATATATCTTGATGTGTCAGAAATGAAAGGCAAGTGCCCAGTCTAGCTACGATTCCGTCGATGGTCCTTCCTGACCTTGTTTGACGTCGAGGGGAAATATAGACGCGAAACATCTCCGACGCGACGGGGCCAAGGTTTCTCTTGTCCGAGCAGCCCGAGTGACAAGGAGGTCGAGTCGCAGTTGATTTGCTCGGAGCGACATTCTTGCATTTTTTTTTTTTTTTTCAGCAAGCTTACAAATTCACAGTTTTCTGACGATGAGCCAGGATGTTAAAAGGAGAGTTTCGCCAATGCTTTTGGGAGCTTTCGCACAACTTTGTTGAAAATGCGGTTTATGATTTTATCAAGTTCCTCACTTAGTTTTTTTTTAATGCGGTTTATGATTTTATCAGTTTCTCGCGTAGTTTGTTGAATATGTGGCGGTTTATGATTTTATCAATTTCCTCACTAGCTTGTAGAAAATGCGGTTTATGATTTTACCAATTTCCACGCGAAGTATGTGGAGCGGTTTATGATTTTATCAATTTCCACGCGTAGTTTGTTGAAAATGCGGTCTATAATTTTATCAATTTCCTCACTAGCTTGTAGAAAATGCGGTTTATGATTTTACCAATTTCCACGCGTAGTTTGTTGAAAAGCGGTCTATGATTTTATCAATTTCCTCGCATTGTTTGTTGAAAATACGGTTTATGATTTTATCATTCCTCGCATAGTTTGTTGAAAATGCGGTCTATGATTTTATCAAGTTCCCTACGTAGTTTGTGTATCTTTGAAGGATAGTTTTTCCTGTGACTTTGCGATCTATGGAATGAGGTTCATTTATTTATATATATATATATATATATTATATTATATATATATATATATATATATATATCATATATATATATATATATATATTTCTTTTCGGGGGAAAAGTGAATCAGGCGTCTTTTTGTGTTTTTGTATATTTTTTGGACAAGCTCAAATTTTCGCGAGTTTGAAGGAATGTCTGATTTGCTGACACGAACTTTGGTATTTGTGTCAGCACTTCTGACTGTACCCCAGAAGTCTATGCGTGAGTGTCTGCTTTGTAATTAGAAGTTTCACATTTTTTTCTATTTTTTTACGAATCACGTGCAATTTAAAGGGGAAACTTCTTCAGTGCGTGCATGACCAGTGGCAAGAGTCTCTTGCTGTTTTATTCATACGGGTCAGCGTTTTCTCTGTTTTGTGTAGACTTCCAGTGGATGCTAAGTGGCGGCACTACGAAAGTCTTGTTGAATGATTCCCAGTTTCTACACGACGCCCACATTTTTTAGATCTCTTTTCTCTTTCTCTTTAAGATTCCTGCTCTCTCTTTTAATTATTATTCCTTCTTGTTTCTAGTTTGTCACTGAATGGAGCCAGTGGTTTAAAGGAGATTGGTTAGGATAGACTGTGATTCCATTTAATCATAGAAATACGAGTCATGTTTTTGCATTTTTGTGCGTATCTATAAATCCCTTCATTTATTGTTCCCTTTTTAATGTGTCATCTATCTACCTACATTCCTCATTCATTGTACGCTTATCAAAAATCCCCCAAGTCTGTTCTTTCCCCGATTCCGATTACGCCCAAAAATTAAGATATTGTTTTAAACTCTTTAAGTTACATTTATTTTCATATATTTATGCAATTTTTATAAGCCTTTTGAGACAAAAAAAAAAAATCACTCATCAGATAGAGGTCATAATCTAAAAAAAAAAATATTGTATTTAATTTGGAATATGTTTAAATGCTTTTGTCTTTCACTTGTTCTTTCCCCGATTCCGATTACGCCCATCTTGCAAATTTTCCACCGGGCTCTGCATCCGTTTGATTAGGGCGAGAGTGCTTGTAGGGTCGATGCGCCTGGCGTGATGTGAAGCAATTTCGACCTCATGGATTTCCGCCGTCTTCTGCTGATGCTGCTCAGACCGGCTCTGTGGATTTGGTTAAGGCCTGATGATAGGGTTTGCAGGGTTTGCTGGCTGAGGCTTTGGCGGTGGAGGGGAATTGCAGATTGAAAGCAGATTGGTGTTCATAGATCACCAGGCAGAGAGAGAAGAGCTATTGAGAAGTGTTGCCTATGTAAACATATACCACAGTATCACTCACGCGTGTCATATCTATCTCTCTATCTGTCTATCTATCTATATATATATACATATGGATGTATAATATATGTATATATATATATATATATATATATAATATATAGTATAATGTATGTATGTATTATGGATGTAAAATTAGCCAAGCTGTCGGTCTACTTAGAAAACTGTATCTTTTTGCACTACAGGATTTGAGCTTAACTAGGAACAAAGCTATTTTAATTAAATGTAAGTTTCTCAGATATTTAATTTGAATCGTGTTTTTCTATTCCTTATATTTATTAATGCCATAAAATCCTTAATACTTCCACCGTATATTTTTTTGGGTGGCTGTAACCGAGTCTGCATCTTAACATGGGGCTACAGTAATTTCATGAAGTCCACAAACTGGACTTAGAAGTCTTAGAGTCTTTCGAATCACTTCACAAAATCTTTTTACTCTTTGCCCTCGATGCCCTGTTCTGTCTGTCTCTAGAGTACTAGTTCATCTCTTCTCCTTATATGGGATTCTGGGTTATGTCTGCCATGACGTCACTGGTTGAGGTGATGCTCAAGTCTGTATCATTTTCCCGAGTTTCACCTAAACTTCGTGTGTGAATTGGTCCTCAGTTTATCATTCGATTCATTACTCGCAACACATACGGACTCCCGACACTGAGGCAACTGCTGGGCCTCTCGCCATTTGTTCTTCGGGAAGAACAAATGCCCTTTCATTGAAGACCTTTGACCCCCAATAGGAGATGAAATCGCTACAGACGCTGACTCCGCATTTATCGCATTCGCGGTAGACATATCATTAATATTGGGCGCCAGGCTACTGTTGTTATAGACACTGCAGACTTCATATTAATTTTTCTGTCTCTTTTGTTTGCTTACGCTTAACTAACATTTCTATTACAGTCGTTTCCAAAATATATATAATATATATATATATATATATATATATAGATATATATATATATATATATTTATATATATATTTGTGTGTGTGTGTGTTGTCTATATATATGCAGATCAGTTTAAATACATCGAAATGTATAAATGGAGGATAAGACTATCAAAAGCACCCAGAATTTAGACACATGAAATAATATATATATATATATATATATATATATATATATATATATATATATATATATATATATATATATATATATATAGGTAGGATAGGTAGGTATCCTCTCCAGTAGTCTAAATTAATCAAAATTCTTCATGATCGACAGTATTCAGTAAAGGGAAATTCAAGAAACTCTCTCTCTCTCCTCTCTCTCTCTCTCTCTCTGAGAGAACATAATAAATGGCGAGGGAATACGAACCCAAATCAGATTAAGAAAGTATTTATATCGCATCTTCCACAATAAATCTCTTCTGCTATGATTTATATCCACAGGCTTGGTATCCGAATTTGGGTTGTATATATATATGTGTGTGTGTGTGGTGTGTATATTTTTGTATACATATACGTTCGTAAATATACTATGTAGATAGATGCCTAGAAGTCAGAGAGTAGTTTTGTTGTTGCCTTCGCGACTGGTTGAAGAATTTTTTTTTCTTTCATTTTTTTTTTGGATGTGCGATGCCAGTGAGGTTTTTCAATCAGATTTTGAGTGGAGTTTTGGCATGTGATGCCAGGTGGACTTTGATGCGATGTTCCTACGGAGCTGGGGAAAGTTTTATTTGCTAAGTGATTCTATATTTTTCAGACATCTGATGCTTGTAGAAGTTTTATCAGGTGCCGGATGCTGAGTCAAGTTTATTCCCCTTTTTGCTGATGTTGTTCTCACATGAATGTGGCCTTATGCCAGTAGGGGTTTATGATGGCTCTCTTGATTGAAGAGGGAGGATAGCTTTTTAGGTATACGTGGGGGGTTTGCTGTTGGTTAGGGGTTGTGAGATGGGGTCGGGAAGAAGCCAGGACGGATGGTGGGCGCATCTTTTTGGTCTGGTCCCTGAGAAAAATAGATGGGGAGAGAGATTTAGTTATCAAAATAGATATAGATTTACTCCGCTTCTGTTGGAGGGGGGGGGGGGGGACGCCCGCAGTGGCGGGTATGGGGAGGTGCGGCGGCCCAGTGAATGCAGGCATCAAGATACAGATGTCTGTCGGAGAATTTGTGTCATGGAGACGTGTTTGTCAGGGCTGGCTGTCACCCGCAATCTTTCGGAAGGAAGGTCGTCTTTTCCCATTCGGGATTCTGAAGCATTGTGTTCATTCTCGAAGACGGATGTGGTGTGCGTCCTCTCGGTTTATTAGTCGTTTATTTGCTTATTTTTCTTGGGCAGGTTCTTTCGTACTGGAAGGGAGAGGAATAAATGGATTGCTTGTCTTCGAATTTGATTTACTGTTTTTGTCTATTGTTTAACTATTCGTCTATCTGTTTTCTTTGCTTTACTGGATCATAGTATTATATGTTTTTTTATGATAGCTGTAAGTGTTTTATCTTTTTATTTTATTCATTATTAATATTATTTGTAGTAGTAGCAATATTATGTAGAAAAGTGGTGATATCTTTCTTGTTTCACTGTTTCTATGCTCTTTCTTCCTGAGAAATCAGGCCTTTTTTCTTCAATTAAATCGCATTACTACTTTTTCTTATGGGTATATTCTCTATCCATACATAAACTTTAGATTTATACTGAACTATTTTCGTATTACATTTGAATTTCTCCTTGTGTCCTTTGTATTTTGTAGTTTCATGTGAATATTTTTCCCGTTTTTCATTTTCCCATTTCTGGCCCACATTTTGATTTTCCCTACCTAATCGATCTTACTTTCCATTTCTATCTTTGTTCATCTTTCTCGCCCTTTCTTCTCTTCCTCATTATTTGATGGTATTCTCCCTTTATTCTATAATGCTCTATAATTATCTTTATCTCTCTCCTCTATCCTTCTTTTTGCCCCATAAATTTAGCTCGCAGTCTTTTTATTTAAGATCCCCTTTTCCATTCTCCACTATTTTTTCTAACGGCCGTTTATAATCTGTTTTTCCTCCCTTGTCATATTTCTCATATTTTATTCCTCATCACGCCTCCGAGGAAAAATTCCGAGTGTGGCGAGTTGATTGATGTCAGCTTTCGAATGGGATTGAAAGTTTCAGTGATGAAAACTGAAACCAGGGCAGACTGAGATCGAGAAAGGCAGCAATTTGTGATTTGTAGGAACGGACGAAATTGTGGAATGTTGCCATACAAAATGGTGACACAGTTGAAAGCTTTTGCCTCGAAGAAAGGGAAGAGATGTCTATGTTAAGGAACTGGAATTGGAATTGTGCCTCGTGGAGGCTAGTTTATAGGACCACCCCCCCCCTTCCCCCCCCAATCCTGTGAGAGGCGTAGCATAGTGAATGATATATATTTATACTGGAACTGGAAACTGGATGCCTTACCTTACAGACCTTACAGACCTTACATCTTGTTCGGGTTGCCCCAGGTCCCTCAGTGTGAGGCACCTCTAATGTCTACCAGAGAGTTGCTAGTACATCTTCCGGTATATTTTGCATCTTCCAATCTTGGATGGTCTGGGATGCAGTTTAGATATTTGTCGAGCTTATTCTTAAACACATCTACGCTCACTCCTGATATATTCCTCAGATGAGCTGGCAACGCATTGAATAGACGCTGCATTATCGATGCTGGTGCGTAGTGGATTAATGTCCTGTGTGCTTTCCTTATTTTTGCCCTGGTATAGTTTTGGGCACTATTAATCTACCTCTGCTTGCTCTTTCTGATATTTTTAGTTCCATGATATTTTCTGCTATTCCTTCTATCTGTTTCCATGCCTGAATTATCATGTAGCGTTCTCTTCTCCTTTCTAGACTATATAATTTTAAGAATTGTAGTCTTTCCCAGTAGTCAAGGTCTTTAACTTCTTCTATTCTAGCTGTAAAGACCTTTGTACACTCTCTATTTGTGCAATATCCTTTTGATAGTGTGGGAACCATATCATATTGCAATATTCAAGTGACTACGAACATATGTTTGTAAATAAAGCATAATCATGTGTTCAGCTTTCTTGTTTTGAAGTGCCGTAACAACATTCCCATTTTGCTTTACATTTTGCCAACAGAGTTGCTATTTGATCATTGCATACATGTTCCTATCATCATCACACCAAGGTCTTTAACTGCTTCCTTATTTGTGATTGTCTCATTATTAGGTCCCTTATATGCATATAGCTTTCTTTCTCTGTCTCCATAATTTATTGATTCAAATTTATCAGAGTTAAATACCATCCTATTTACCTCTGCCCAATCATATACTTTGTTAAGGTCTCTTTGTAGAGCGTTCCTATCTTCATCACAAGTATTTCTCTAACTTATTCTTGTGTCATCTGCGAAACTACTCACTACCGAATCCTTAACATTATTGTCTATGTCTTCAATCATAATAACAAACAGTATTGCAGCTAACACCGTACCTTGCGGCACACCGGATATTACCTTGGCTTCATCCGATTTCTCGTCGTTTGCAATAACTATCTGTTTTCTGTTGTGAAAAATTCTTTTAACCATCTTCCTACTTTATCCACGATATTGTGTTTTCTAATTTTCTTCGCTAATATATTATGGTCTACTTTATCAAAAGCTTTTGCCCAAAGGTCTAAAATAAATAAACCACATCTGTTTCATTTTCCGCTTTTCATATTTTTGAATATGTTCTCACGGTGGACTAACAGTTGGGTTTGTGTACTTTTTCGGGTACGAAACCATGTTGTCCTTTATTAAACAAATTATTTTTTATTAAATGTTTCATAATATTTTTTCTTCATTACCCTTTCATACACTTTCATAATATGTGATGTTAGACTCACAGGCCTATTAATTACTTGCCTCTAGTCTTGATCCACTTTTGAAAGTAGGGGTAATATATGCTAATTTGTGCTCATCATAAATCTTGCCTGTATCTACACTTTGTCTTAATAATATTGCAAGTGGCTTTGCGATAGAATGAACTACTTTCTTTAACAAAATAGCAGGAATTCCATCAGGCCCTGCAGCAGCTCCATTTTTAATTTCATTAATAGCCTGCACAATATCAGCTTCATTAATATCTATGTCAGCTAAATATTCACTATTTTCATCCCTTACTTCTATATCATTATCTTCATTATCTATTCTAGGGGTGAATTCTCTCTTATATCGTTCTGCCAGTATGTTGCAAATTTCCTTTTTTTCATTCGTTATCTCCCTTCAATTCTTAGAGGGCCTATTTCTATTCTTCTTTTATTCATCTTCTTCGCATATGAGTATAATAGTTTGGGATTTTGCTTGATATTTAATAGGGTTTTTTCTTCCAAGTCCCGTTTTTCATTTTCTTTTGATTGTATAATCTTTTGTTCTGCATTTTCTATCTTACTTTTTAGTTCTATTCCATGCATTTTTTTTTTTTGCTAGACCTTTTTTCCACTTTCTGATTTTCTGGAACAAGATCCTTCTGTCTCTTGGTATGCATGACTGATGTTTACTTTTCTTCTTCGGTATATATTTATCCACTATTTTCTCTAATATTTTATATAATATCTCCGTATTTACCTTTATGTCATCACTTACGAAAATATTATCCCAATCTTTGTTTAATTCTTCATTTATTTCTGACCATTTTATATTTTTACTGTAGAAGGGTTCAGTCACATAGTGGGACAACCCCCGTCATAAATATACCGGGCTTTAGCATTGAAGTAAGTACAGTTCCAGCTAACCCTGTGTGTGTGTGTATATATATATATATATATATATATATATATATATATATATGAAATTTCATTTAAAGAGGGAAGAATCGAGGGATGTTGTACTGGAGAAGGGTTGGGGGGGGGGGGGGGTGGCGGTTGTGAAGGGTCCGCTGCTGGAGAAGTGAAGTGAAGGGAGATGGAGATTTCGCGTGATGAAGAGAGGAGGAATGAAGGACTCTTTGTTGGAGGAAGAAGCAGAGAAAATGGTGCTGTGTTGATAAAGGATACAAGTGCCGTCGAAAGAGACTAGTGGTGCACATGGACACATACAGGCTGAGAGAGAGAGAGAGAGAGAGAGAGAGAGAGAGAGAGAGAGAGAGAGAGAGAGAGAGAGAGAGAGAGAGAGAGAGAGTTTGGTCCACGACGTTGCTATGTAATGACATGCAGAAGTGGACGCATTGCCAAGTCCGGAGAGCAACATCTATTTCTTTGGCCATCTAGTTTTGCTTATTGCTTATTGTTGTCGTTCCGGCGCGTTGTAATCTGTTATTCAAATTACTAGTCGCTGTTAGAACTGAAAAGGCTAAATGCTACTTATTCATTTTAACTTAGATACTTCTTTATTTTTCTTTTTACTTATCAGCCAATTCTCCTTGTGCAGGAATTATTGTTGATATTTACATGTAAATGACCGTGTTAAGTTTTTGTACACCTCAAATCGGCCTCTAATAAGAGTTAAGTAACCCAGGGTCTGGTCACATTTTGGAAGGGTGTGCTCCAATGATTGCTTGGCAATAACACGCTCTTTGTTAAGTAGCATTGATTCAGGTCATTACTCGGATAGGTGACCACTAAAAAATGCAAGATGCTATTCACGGACTTGCTACAGTGAGTCAGCTTACTCAGACTCTAGTCGTCTAATGTGAGCGGTAGTGTCACAATGAGCTCTATAAGTTTAAATGTAAAAGGCTTTTTGTTTATATATTTTTGTTGACTGAATATTTTATAGAAATAGGTTAGTCTTTGGCGGGTATTATTTTTCAATTTCTTTTTATTTGTACATCTAGGAGCATAAATCTACAATACTTGACGATTCGTTTCTTCCTCTTTATTTTGATAAGTTTTGTCTTACATAATGCTAAAACTGCAGTTTGATCCAGCGGTGCTGAATAAAATATATTGTTATGAGTAAAAATCCAGTAATGGTTTTGTGTAGTACTTATGAGATTAAGGAAAAATGTTGTAGTGACATATTTATAAGTGCATCATATTTATGGTAATGAATTTTGTTGTTGTTGTTATATATTAGCATTTGATAGGAAGTTTTATGGAAACTTGATGAATATAGAAATAAAGACAAAAGCCACGAAAGTAAGTGAAACAATGGATTACCACTGCAAGGCCTTTCGACTTTCGTCCTTTACAAAGCCGAGTCGGCTTAGTAAAGGACGAAAGAGTCGAAAGGCCTTGCATTGTTTCACTTTCCCTCGTGGCTTTTGCCTTTATACATATGTATGTATATATATCATTATCTGAATAATTGTTGTTAATATTGTTAATGATAGGGTTGTCAGTCAGTAGTAGTAAATATATTCAAAGCTTTATATTTTTTTTTCATTTTACTGAAACATGAAAATTTATTATTATTATTATTTTTTCTTGGTCTATCACAGTCCTCCAATTCGACTGGGTGGTATTTATAGTGTGGGGTTCCGGGCTGCATCCTGTCTCCTTAGTGCTTAGTCCATCACTTTGCGCTGTTTCTAGGAGCACACTCTATTACTATTATTTCTTATGTTGTTGTGTACGTTGTTGAAGCATAAAATGTTTTAGAAATAGTATTACCATTGCTGTTATTGAAGTATGAGAAACCGTTAGCGTCAGTCATATCAGTGATTGAGTAGCATTATAATAGAATAAGACGTCCTCATTATTCTTGGTCGTCGTATTGTTGTTGTAGTCCCTGAGCCTAAGAAAGGAATCCGTAGAGAGCGGAATTGCTTTTTAATTCAGCATTCGTTTGATCTTCCCCGACAAAGGTATCAGAATGGCAGGTTAGTGGTTCAACCACAAGTTTGGCAGGACGGTTAAAATGTTGTGTTCCTTATCTTATTACGTTCTCTTATTTAGTTTTTTCTTTTTATTGCCCACCTTCTCCTTTGTTGTTGTTTTCGTTGTTAAGCGCCACTGTATTTCTTAGGATGAAGATTATTATTATTATTATTATTATTATTATTATTATTATTATTATTATTATTATTATTATTATTATTATTATTATTATTATTATTATTATTATTATTATTATTATTATTATTATTATTATTATTGAAATGGCCATTATAGGAGAGACCGAAGAAATTTTTTTTTTCAATAATAAAACCTGCATTATTGAACTGAGGCCGAGGGATACTTTTAGATGACTTCAAGTTCATTCTCGTGACATACCAGGCTGGGATGACCTGGTTTTATAAAGACCTCTACTCACATTCTCGGCGAATGTTTTGAATGTGGAGGCATGGTAGCAGAGAGAAGGACTCTTTAAAATGCTGATGAGAAGGCCAAAGAGTGCCTTGAAGCACTGTTGCTTAAATTAAAAGCAACGTAGAAGAGATGCAAACAGTAGAAAATAAGATTTTGACGGTTATTCTCGTTTGCTGGAATGACATTTTATCCCTAAATCCCAAAACCAAGAAACTATCAAAAAGAGTATGAGAAGCGCTTGGAGACAGGGCCATTCCAAGAATATGATGAATATGGGTTGATCCTTTTAGTTCCGTCCGAAGTTGTTTAAACGATCACGGCTCCCGAAGGGAAAGAAATGAACCGCCTTTCCGATAACGTTCAATTTCATTTCGCCGGACCTGTTACACCAACGGGCTCAGCGATGGCATGGAAAATTTATCTGATCATTCCCCGGCTGTGATGTTCTTCCTACAGAAGCTTTCAAGTTTTGCCACCTAGAGAAGTTTCTAGTTGGACGAGTGGTTTACGTGCTCGCCTACCGATTTGGTTGTCCCCGCTCTGCCAACGTGGTATCAGAGGAATTTGTTTCTGGCGACTAGAAATTCATTTCTCGATATAATGTGGTTCGGATCCCACAATAAGCTGTAGGTCCCGTTGCTAGGTAACTAATTGGTTCCTAGCCGCGTAAAAACATCTAATCCTTCGGGCCAGCCCCAAGATAGCTGTTAATCAGCGCAGTGGAATGGTTAAACCAAGATGTACTAAATATATATATATAAAAAAAAAATTGCCACCCAGTAAATCGCATTTTGAGTGTTACATTCAGTCCTCCTCCTGGGGTCTTATGGGGCTATATGCATATAGTCCGAGTGTTCCACCTCAGTTAGCTATAGTCTCTAATTCCATCTTTATATTTGGGTGCTTCTTCTACTCTTAAACATTATGCTCTATAGCTACATATATCTAAGACACTTTCTAATTCTACATTTACCTGAGTTAGGTCTGTTCTCCGAGGCTCTATTACATAACCAGTCCTTCCATCTTTTCCCCACAGTTCCTAAATTTTGTTGCTTTTCAGCATTTTTTTTCGGGCGTATGGGCGTATCGCTTGCCTGTACATGGTAAGCTATCCTCTTGACAGAACTTGCAGTGCAAGGTCTTGACTGCCATGCCTTTTCTTGTATTCATGTGGAGTTAATGCTGGGCATTCAATCATGGTCTAGTTGATGGTCTACATAGTCTATTCCCATTTGCGACACTCAGGCAATGTCGATGTTGGCCTTTAGTTTAATTTTGTATATACCATGTACGGTATATGCATATATATACGGGATATGCATTTGTTTGTTTTCCCATCTATCCTTCCCTTAGATTGTGGCCCTTTCCGTGTACTTTTCAGGCTCCTATTAATATTGTACAAAGGTCACTCACAGTTGTTGGTATTTCGTTTTTTTAGCTACTTACTATCTGTTGTTATTATTATTATTATTATTATTATTATTATTATTATTATTATTATTATTATTATTATTATTATTATTATTATTATTATCTGTCTTCCTCTTGCTTGTATAGGAAACTTTCTTGTTGTTCATTCTCCTCCCTAGCAGGCTCTTGCGTTCGTCTCATCTAAGGCAGGAAAGAATGAGATGAAAAAGTAGGAATTTCTCGACTTTTCGCGTAATTGAACGTCGATCGATTAGTGGTAAAGGAAAGAGAGAGAGAGAGAGAGAGAGTATATTTATATACATATAAATATGTGTGATTTTGTTTGTTTGTATTCTTAAAAAATACAGTGACCTAGACTTGCGCGAACTGTTTTGTTTACATTCATCACCACAAATATAAGACCAAATGGGAATAAATGAGGAAGTGGTAAGATCCGCCTTCGTAGTCAAACGCTGTCGGTGAGTCTTTCTTAGCCTCGTGTGTGCGGTCAAATCCTGCTGGGACGTAGGCTTGTGGTGATAAGCATATCCAAAAACAAAAGTGTTGGAGAAGTGATAAAGTGACAACCCCACATTTGCCCAATCCGTGGATTACATTTGGTCAACCGGCCACCAGTCCACCCAGCTGCGAATGGATACGTATGAGCGTCTGGGTGGGTCAACTAAACAGGGTGTGGGGCCAGCAACCTCATCCTTAGTCTTGCCCAGGCCCCTCTGAAGGTTGGAAAAAAAAAAAAAACTGTCACACAGGGAGAGTCCAAGAGACAATGGGGGAAGGTATACGATTTTTACGTAACGTATTTCGTCATCTTGGCCACCACATGCCTCCCTAACCCCATTTCCCGAGCTTCCTATCCCCCCCCCCCCCCCCCCCCCCACCCCCCCCCCCCCCCCCCCCCACCCCCCCCCCCCCCCCCCCACCCCCCCCCCCCCCCTCCCCCCCCCCCCCCCCCCCCCCCACCCCCCCCCCCCCCCCCCCCCCCCCCCCCCCCCGTTCCCACCCACTTAGACACGCCTTCGCCAGACTCGTTGTCCTGGAAATTCGATATTGGTGTGATATCTCGCTCGTTTAACTCACACACGGGTCCCCTGACGTTACAAAATGGGGAGAATTTGAATAATAATAATAATAATAATAATAATAATAATAATAATAATAATAAGTACTGTACCAAATCAAATAACGATGAACAGGAACTTTTACAATAATGGTACTAATAAGAAGTACAATTTCCTCTCCGTCTCTTTCTGTAGATGAGTCACCCTTTCAGTACGTATTTGTACATTTCTCAGTATCCAGAATCTCTCTCTCTCTCTCTCTCTCTCTCTCTCTCTCTCTCTCTCTCTCTCTCTCTCTCTCTCTCCTTGGCATTTATGACTCACCGTGCAGTGCTGCATATGTAGTTTTACGGTGGAATTTTATTACAATGGACAATGGATGAATATTCTGTTTAGAAAAAGATTTCATGATCATTGTAATATTAAAAATTTCTGTTGAAAGTTAATTACCTGTGAATAAAAAACAACCTAGTATGTTTCTATAGTTAGGATATGTAGAATATAAAGGTCAAGTATGTATGTATATATATATATATATATATATATATATATATATACATATATATATTAATTTATTTATTTGATTATATTTATATATTTAAGTCTAGAAATTTAAGTTCTCATCAGAATACGTAAACAAAGAGAGAGAGAGAGAGAGAGAGAGAGAGAGAGAGAGAGAGAGAGAGAGAGAGAGAGAGAGAAAATGCCCACTGATAAATTTTTCTCCTTGAAATATTCTTATCAATTGATGCCAAGTCAGTGACCTCGGGCGTTTGACCGCATCCTCTCATTTCATATCCCGTTTAAATACCTGAGCGATGACGTCACTGTAGAGGTCCAGTGTATGACTTCATAGAACCCGATTCGGTTTCCTTATGCTGCCGGATTTCCGAAGCTCGAATTCCTGTTTCCTAATTGATGATGATGTTTTGAGATGTGGAGACGTGGCTCTGTACTTTTCTGACTTCCTTATTGGTGAAACGTTATTTCCAAAACATGATTTCACGTTGTCTGCATTGATATCTCGATGTAGTCATTATGGACACTTTGTCTGCATTGATATCTCGATGTAGTCATTATGGACACGTTGTCTGCATTGATATCTCGATGTAGTCATTATGGACACTTTGTCTGTATAAACAAATGCTCTTCTTCGCGTGATGTTACGGTGACATCACGGGCTCTTCCAGTCGTTATTGAACTTGTCCCGACTTTTTATTGAAGTGCCATTGTATGTTGAATTATAACTACCTATCAGTGTCTTGATTTCATTATAGTTCATCAGGCTTCGTGAGGCATTGACGGGGAAGTTTTTGCCATGTTGACCCTTATTTCCCTTTACCTTCTCTTACTTCGTAATGAGCATCTTATTCTGAGGAAGTTTAGATTTCAAGTCAATAGCCTCTGTGGGCTTGTTACATATGAAAAAAAAAAAAAAAAAAAAAAAAAAAAAAAAAAAGGTAGTGCCTCAGCGGCGTGGTTGATATGGTGTTAGCGTTCCACCTCGGTGGTCGCTGGTTCGATACTCGGCCATTCCATTGAGGAGTGAGAGGTGTGTATTTCTGATGATAGAAGTTCACTCTCGACGTGGTTCGGAAGTCACGTAAAGCCGTTGGTCCCGTTGCTGAATAACCACTGGTTCCATGCAACGTAAAAGCACCATACAAACAAAACATATGAAAAAGGTTCATCTTCTGAATAATAATAATAATAATAATAATAATAATAATAATAATAATAATAATAATAATAATAATAGGGAAGTTTGGGTGATGTTATTTATTTCGTGATCTCCAGGTCATGAGATTTTCTCGATGCCGGAGCACTCTTCCTCACCTCGTCTCTTGTGACGTATCCTTGGGCCCGGTGACTTCGACGTCACATGCCTAACGGTGGTCTGTGGTAAAAGATCTGATCAGATTTCCACCTGATAGATTTACGGGGAGGGGGTAGGGAAGTGGAGGGGTTTCGCGTGAAGGTGATTGGGTGGGTATTTTTGGTTGGGTGGAGAGTGCGGTTGAACGTCGTCTTGAAGGCATTTAGCTGATCAGTGTTTATTTCTGCCTGTGGATGCTAGATTGCATGAGCTTATTACAAGATATGAGGCATTCAGAAAGGAAAGAATTTAACAGCTCAGGTTGACGTACACTGAATGTCCAGCGCAAAGTTATTTCTGAGCGTGGCTGCATTGGCCACAGAGTCTTGTGGTAGGAAGCTGGGTATTCGAAAAATGATGCCATGTTTGTCCGAGTGACGAGGACATGAAGCTGAACCAGGAAAATTGGTCGTCCTTGTAGTTGTATGAGTGGGTTGCGTCCTAATCGGAGAGTCCCCACGACATATCCACCATTCTCCATTTTGGAAGATGGACAATAGCGACCATTCGATCTTCCTGAGGTGGAAGTTTGTGTCCAAACCATGAGTAATAATACTCACTGGAGCCATTCAAACTTGGACATAATTCATCTTATTTTCATATTTCTTATTAATTATGTTGAATGTAAGAGACACGGTTCTCTTTATTATTGGACAATTTTCCTTGCTCTAATTCATAAATTGTGTTGTGCATCATAGATCTCCATAGCAAAGTGTTAAGCATGTCTTATCAGCCGCTCCTGGAGCTCAGCTAAGGTGATCACTGTAATATTTTATCTTGCGAGGCGATTTAAGGAGGTAATGATGCGCAATGAAAAACGATATCTGGCTTGTGTGTGAATCTCTCTCTCTCTCTCTCTCTCTCTCTCTCTCTCTCTCTCTCTCTCTCTCTCTCTCTCTCTCTCTCATGTCCTTTATATTTCATTATTTTGTTAATGTACTTTCACAGTTCATACATTGTACATTATTGTTTACGTGTGGGTTTGTATATTCTCTCATTCACACACACAAGCACACATGCACGCGCGCACACACATATATATATCTATGTGTGTGTGCGTGTGTGTATTAAAACGGTAGTTGTTAGCTAGCACGTGGTGAGCATCAAGTATTCTTCAAACATGAAGGAAAAATTGCAAAACGGGATTGGCGTTATGTTACTGACATCTACAGATTATGAGTCTTAAGACGAAAGTACTAGCTCTAATCACGTTTTTCATTTTCCCATCTCTCTCTCTCTCTCTCTCTCTCTCTCTCTTAATATATTTGGCACTAGTACGAATTAAAGGAGAGTAGAGTACATGTCTCCGTTCTCTTACCTGCCCCACAAGACATCGTCGCCTACCCTTCTCCCCAAGTAAGGGCATCGGGGTGCTCTTCTACCTCCTACCACCCCCTCCCCCAGAGAAAAATGGATCTTCGTGTGGCACCAATGACAGGCAGGATACTCTACTTTCTATAAAGTCTGCGCATATTTAACATTTCTCTGGGTTCGCTCCGTGAGGGGTCAGAGCTGTGAAGTGCCTCCCTCGGTGAGTTCTGTCAGGTTTTGCGGGTCTGCTCTGTCAGATCGGGACTGTTCCATCAGGTCTTTGGGTCAGTTCAATCAGATCTCCTGCTGACCTGTTCGGAATGAAAACCGTCTCCCGTCAGACCTCTGAGCCTTAACTTCGAAGTCTCTCTCTTCGTCTGGTCTGTTTGGTCTCCGTCGGGCCCATAACTATTGGTATGATGTCGAATTCTAGAAGTTTCAACTATTCTCCAAGTTTGCTCTCTCTCTCTCTCTCTCTCTCTCTCTCTCTCTCTCTTTCTATATATCTATATATATATATATATATATATATATATATATATATATATATATATATATATATATATAAACAACATTATTTTGTTAATGTACATTTAGTTTTAAATATATATATATATATATATATATATATATATATATATATATATATATAGGTATATATATATATATAGGATACGTATAGTATATTCATATATATATATAAATAGGGAAAGAGGGAGAGTTGGATGTATTTATTCATTACTTTCTGTATACCCATTATATCTTATATACTACATTTACAGACAGGACCGCTCATGGGTAATAATAAAGTTAACTTCAAGAAGTCATGTATATATATATATATATATATATATATATATTATATATATATATATATATATATACATATATATATATATGTATATATATAATGGGTAAATCTGCATTCTCCTGTTTTCCCAAGAAGTTTGTCAATTCATTAGAGCCTCCACTTTTCAGGTCTTCGGGTGTAGAAGTTGTGGGTTCTCTTTTTAACTCCTTAACGCTTGTTGCAGTAACATTTGACACAAATATTTAAAAAGAACAATACGCATTTCTCCAACATTCACAAAGAACAAAGAATAAGAAGTTACGAAATGAAAAAAAAAAAAAATTGCTTTCCTGTTGGAAACATTAGCATCAGTTGTGACAAAGATTCTAGCAACAACAGCAACAGCAACACGTAAAATAGGTACCAGGGGGGGGTGGGGACATCGAGCACAACAGCCAGAAACAAGTCCCGGCTAATCTGCCAAGATCAGCGACGAGATCAGCAACAGGTGTGCTCACCTTTTCGGAGTTCATAAAGCACCTTATCGAAGGGGGCGATCTCCGCGGTTCCTAATTAAAAGCGACAGGTAGATACTTCACGAAATCCGCTTATCTCCTCCGGACGGGAGGCCAATGTGCCTTTTACGACGTGGCTTATTTTTATGGGTTAATTACCTGGCGGAATTTGCAAGCATATTTTCTGGCGAGTGTCTCTTGCTGATTGAATCATGTCTTCTCTCTCTCTCTCTCTCTCTCTCTCTCTCTCTTCTCCTCCTCTCTCTCTCTGTATATATATATATATATATATATATATATATACATACATACATACACACATACATACATACATACATACATACATACATGTATAAATGCCCTGGTCTCCGTTTTTGGCTCAGTGTTAATGGCTTTGCTTTACCAGTGAGGGGCCCGGGATAAATCTCACAGGGAAGAGTTTGGGGTTGTTGGTTTTGATTGAGCTGGCCTTATGCCAGCACGGGCTCTTGCTCATAGAGCAGCCCGTCAAGTTTGGGGCGTGGGGGAGGGAGGAAAGGACGTTTACTTACTAAGTAAACCTATTCTCAGAGGATAGGTTTACTTAGTAGGATAGGTTTACTTACAGAAGGCAGTTGAAGGAAAAGAAGAAGGAATGAACTCGCCTCTTTAAAAGTGGCAGGCAAAGAGTACTATATATATATAAAATGACAAAGTGAGTACTCCAAAGGCTGGCAGGAGAGGAAATGAAAGGACACTGATTTTTATCATTTATGATTAATTTATCATTAATCATTTATTTTTCCCAACTACGATGGGAATGAAAAATAGAAATGTAATTTGGGTGTTAAGCTAAACCTTATTTTAAAGGTTCATTTCACAAAAACAATACCGTGTATGCTTGATACATGGAATGAATATGCAGAATAATTGAGAGAGAGAGAGAGAGAGAGAGAGAGAGAGAGAGAGGTTGCAGTTCGTGTATGTGTGTGTGTTACGTAGCAGCAGCAGCAGCAGCCTATCACCGGAGTCCAACCTTGCGGATTTTCTCACAGCTTAAAACAGGGTTGGGGAAGAAAGAGGAAAAAAAAAAAAGAAAAACTGTTGTGGGACTGGTCGAAGGTGATACCCTAAGAGCCTTCTTTCGTTTAGTAATGTATAGGTGATAATACTGGGCTTGATCAAGTCTGGTTAGGGATTTTTTTATTAGAGGGTTCGTGGAGGATTCAGTGGTCTCTTGATTATATGTATATGTATATATATATATATATATATATATATATATATATATATATATATATATATATATATGTATGTATGTATGTATATACATATACATACATACATTTGCATAATATATATATATATATATATATATATATATTATATATATATATATAGATATATATATATATATATATAATAAATAATAGTATATATATATATATATATATATAATATATATATATATATATATATATATATATATGTCTGTATATAAATTCACACATTGTGTCTGTGCAAGTGAGAGAGAGACGAGAGAGAGAGAGAGAGAGAGAGAGAGAGAGAGAGAGAGAGAGAGAACAAATAGATGTAAAGTTAGATAACTCATGCTCTCTCTCTCTCTCTCTCTCTCTCATATAATGAACTAGCTTGTCATTAAATTTTGTTTTATGATAGCTTTTATGACAAGATGATATATATCTTTGTTGGGCTACTCTTATTTGATGGCTTTTGCAGCACGGCGTTTCGCTTACGAAAGACACGTAATTATTATTTATTATCTCTGTGTTGTACGCTATGGATTTGGTTTTCATCTCTCTCTCTCTCTCTCTCTCTCTCTCTCTCTCTCTCTCTCTCTCTCTCTCTCTCTCGGATGGATGACCGATGAACAGAGACACATGCCCTTTGCACATACGGCTTAGCATCGAGCTTAGGACTGTAGCAACCTTAGCCAAATAGCCCTAGGATATATGTATATATATATATATATATATATATATATATATATATATATATATATATATATATATAGTGTGTTTATGCATATATACATGCTTAATACCGCCAAATATAAAATCACGAATATCTTTTAAGTCGCATTCTCTTTGCCTTTGGAAAAACTAACACCTACGTGGAATTATAACTGATAAGTGTTTCTCTGCAGGTCAGGATTCGAACCATAGCCAGATTCAGAGAGAGCGGCGGACAGTGACTTTGATTGGCCCCGGCAAAGCAGTTATCATTATTACTTCCTCTTGGGTGTAAGCTATTCCCAAGGTATAGTGAAGTCGATATTAGGCGATATTTCTGACTTAATACTTGCGAATATGAGAAAGTCACGCATGTGACAGAAATTTATATACTGCCATTAACATATACACATGCATGTGTGTATATGTATACATACGTATATATGTTATATGCATACATACATAACCCCGATTAGAGACGGTGACGCCAGCAGTTGGAGCCTTCCGCTACTTGGCCGCAAGATATTTGGGATGAAATTGCTCACTTCACGGCACCTTCCATTTTATGTCCGCATGATACTTTTGGATATGTTTTCCCTGAAGCCTTCGAATATCTGATCAGGATTAGGAAATAAACTGAAGAAGTTCTCCTTCACCCGCCAATTGTTCCCACGCGTCTTACTCATACTTGTCACGCTTGCTGCTGCTCGTAATGATGTTCACTTTGATAGCTGTATCATTAACACATCCCTCTGTGACGTTTTACAACTACTACTACTACTACTACCACCATTACTTGAGTGATGAAAGATGATGTTCATTTCATCTGCGACCGCTGGTAGGAGTAGTCCCCTCAAGCAAGACGCTGTTTCCCTATCAACGAAATTCACAGTTGCAACTGATCTTATGCGCAATTTGTTATCGCCCTCCCCTCTTTGCTTTAATGATATAGTAATGATAATGATAATGGAAAAATAAAAATAAATACTGGAGCAACGGAGGAGCAATTTCTGGAACAACCGAAGAACCACCAAATTCACCCGTTTTGGAGACCCAACAAGCAGTAGTAAGACAAACGACCAATATTCCAGAGTACTGTGCCACGACGTTCCTAGAGAATTGCTGATAGACCATTGAGCAATTTCGGAGTTACCTGGAAGAATAACAAGCTGCTTTACAACGTCCATTTTTCAAAGATGTTGTCATATATTGAATTTTACTTCTACGTGTATTCAGGCTGGCGAGGTCGATTGAGCAAGTTGGCGACAGCTTCCTGTATATAGCAATATACATACATACTACTGCGGACTTTATTTTTCCATTAAAGATCAAGAGAAAGTATTGATATCAAATTAATAAAATAATAATAATTATTATTATTGATAACATCGACTCCACTGCCGTGAGCAGTGAATGGCGTCTGAAATTCCTTCCCTCATGTCGCATCTCTTGTGGCGCCCACCGAAGCACAGCGGATACTGTCGTGTACTGTTCTCTCAGGGGTTTTGCGAATTACATGTCCAAGCCACCTCCATCTGCCTTTATCATAATCTCATGTATATATGGAACTTCTGTCATTTCTCCTGTTGTATCATTTCTCGCTAGTTCCTTGTATGAATCTCTTAAAATTCATAAAACCCAATCGGTGTCGGTGACCCTGGTAGTTGTGACGCCAGATAACTCTCAATCAATCAATCATAAAACCCAATTTTCTAATCAATCTCTGAAATAGTTTCATTGTTATTCCATCATTCATGTCCGCTCACCAATACTTAGGGATTACAGTATTTACTTATGTGTGCAATTTCAGTTTCTCTGATTTCCAAATCATATTCTGCCTCTCCACCGCTTCATTTGCCTATTTTTAGTCTTTCACTAAATTCCAGCTCAAGAAACCTGTACTGGATGTCAGTGTTCCTTATTATTGAATGATTTAACCTCATCAATCCTTTCACATTCAAGTGTTGTTTTGTTCTGTCAGTATTTGTTAAGTTTTTCTTATGTATCAAAAGTCCCGTAGTAATAATAATAATAATAATAATAATAATAATAATAATAATAATAATAATAATAATAATAATAATAATAATCAGGCAAAGATCCTCTGGGACTTTGGTATCAGAACAGATAGGGTGATACGTGAAACAGACCAGACGTGACGTTGATTGACAAAATCAGTAAGAAAGTATCGCTCACTGATGTCGCAATACCATGGGACACCAGAGTTGAAGAGAAAGAGAGGGAACAAATGGATAAGTATCAAGACCTGAAAATAGAAACAAGAAGGATATGGGATATGCCAGTGGAAATTGTACCCATAATCATAGGAACACTAGGCACGATCCGAAGATCCCTGAAAAGGAATCTAGGAAAACTAGAGGCTGAAGTAGCTCCATGACTCATGAAGAAGAGTGTGGTCCTAGAAACGGCGCACATAGTAAGAATAGTGATGGACTCCTAAGGAGGCAGAATGCAACCCGGAACCCCACACTATAAATACCACCCAGTCGAATTGGAGGACTGTGATAGAGCAAAAAGAAGAAGAAAATAATAATAATAATAATAGTTTTAATGTCGTTAGCCATAATAGCAAAAGCAACAAAGATAAATAACAGTGCTATGAATAATGATTACGTTGTTTGAAATTTTAGACGTTTCAACAGCTATAGCAGCGTTATTGAAAATAACATTGGTTTTTATAGTGAGGACGCTATTATTTGAAGCATTAATGCCAATAATAACGACAGCAATTGCAATGAAAACAAAAGTACCTCCAGCAGTGATATCAAATAAAACAACAACACCAAAACAGTAATAACAGCAACATTGATCGTAAAATTTTAATAATAGGCATTTACTGTTTTGGTATTCTTGCACGCGCACGCCTGGGAGCGTTCCTGCACAGACACACAGCCACAGGCACGTTCTCAACGTACTTCCGGTAACTTTCGTCAGTGGAACCTGGTGATAATGTCGCCAGGTACGATTTGTCACAGATTCTTTCTTTTTATTTGTTTATATTTTTACTCGTTTACTTTCTTGCCTTACTCGATGACGTTCAGAGTTTGCGACCCTCAGTAACTTCACCGGTCTATCAGGCACTGACGTTCTCTCTCTCTCTCTCTCTCTCTCTCTCAAGATATTCTTTGACATGTACCTGGAACCTGTTTGACGAAGACAGTGAGGCAATACTTTTGAGTGCGTTTGTGAAAGCAAGTCACATTTTATTGACTGAATTAATTCGGTCGTGTTTATTTTTTGTGCGTTCGTTAGTTTTTTTTAGTTTTAGTTTTACTTATTCATATAATGATTCTGCTATTTATTTCTTTGTTGAAAATTGATTTATTATATGCATTTGCATCTATTATATCTGTTTATGTGTGGAATTATTGATTTTTTTATTGAATGTTCATTTACCTGTTTATTGTTTTTAGTTGTCTGAACTTAGGAGAAAATTGTCATTTAGAAAAGACAAAGAATAAATATGCGGTTGTTGGCACATAAGCTCTATAATATCGTTAAAAACTACGTCAGATCCTTGGAGAGAGAGAGAGAGAGAGAGAGAGAAAGAGAGTGGCCGGGGTGGGGGGTGGGGTGAGGTGGAGGTGAAGGCACGTCTAACCAATATCAATAATGACGAAACTAGTCCGCAGAGGGCTCTGTGACAAGAGCAATCGATTATGCGCGAAGGATGTCTTTGGAAAGTTCGCCTTAATGACTACAGGCGGAGAAAAGGTCGTAGTTGTGGCATCTTTTGAGGAGCTAGAATGTCGTCTTCGTGTTCAAAGCCAGTTCATGCTCTATATCAATGATATATATGGGTACTATGACTATATAATGATAACGTTTATTGGTACTTGAAGCGAGAAGCCGAGAGGTATGATCGCAAACCATGGACGGCAGTACTCGGTGGAGCCTGGGTATCGCAAGTAATATGAATCAGTTTGTACCTCACGTCGGGTTCGAACATTGCCATGAGAGGTCTTGGGTTCGATCCCAATGTGAGGTAGAGATTTATTTTAGTATTTCACACGTTAGTTACTGTGTTGCTCTCCACCAGAATGACTATTATTGTTAGTAATGTTATTCAAAATTCATAATTAGCAAGAACAAAATAAGGCCATAGTGAACTTGCTCAATCAAACTCTCCAAAGACTGGGACGCTCATCTTCAGTAAAGGGAAATGACGGATTTTGAGAGAGTTATGACAAACAAAAAGAAAACAAATAAACAACGACTGAACGATTCTTGTAATCAGTTAAAATAATAAAAATAAATCAGCTATTTATCCATACATAAAAATTGTGTATGAATGTGATGATATAGCCTGTATAATTCTATATATTTATTTACGAAATCTACAAATGCAAATGAGATATTTGACAAATGGAAACGCAACAAACAAATGAATAAATGAAACAGTACTGTACACATGTATTCACTTCATGTTCTCTATCAAACCAATCTCAGAAAACACGTGTGTCAGGTGACGTCACATGTTGAACCAATCAGAGAGGGGCGAAATGCAATTAGGACCAAGCGGCTTAATTGGCTGCCCTCGCAGTTTGCATATGCGCCTGTTGCTATGTTGACGCCAGTTGCCGGCGGTGTCCAATTATCAGCTTCCGACTTGATTAGGAATAATTGCCTCCCCTTAACGATACTGAGACCCTTATGGTTGTCAGCAGTGTGAATGATGACAACGGCGAAATTTATAAGAATTGTAACACTATTTGAGGTCTCTGTTCGTCCGCAGATCTCAAACACTACTGAGGCTAGAGGGCTGCAAATTTGTATGTTGACCATCCACCCTCCAATCATCAAACAAAGCAAATTGCAGCCCTCTAGCCTCAGTAGTTTTTATTTTATTTAGGGTTAATGTTAGCCGTGAGCGTGTGTCTGGTAGCGCAACAACACAGGCCACCACTGCCGGCTAAGAGTTTCATGGCCCGTGACTGAGAGTGTTATACAGAAAACTCGATTGAACCGAAGAAACTTCGGCGCATTCTTTATTTGTTTGTAAGTGTTCTTGGTAAAAGTATCGAGATGATCAATATCAGCAATAACAACACTACTACGATCAATACTGATAGATTTATTTGCGTAAAAAAATGTATTGAAACAAAATGAGATTGGGAACTTTAAAGAGCTGTCTGAGCCAACGCACTGTAGGATGGGCCAAGTCTCGAAAAATCCTGAGCATTATCATAGCAAAGATATCAACATGAACAATAGCAGCAAAAGCAGGGACATCAACCTCCTTCTCCCGATTCTGCGACGCAGGAAAACCAGCTTTCCAAAGTCGTCCATATTCCTCTTCTTCCTTCCCGAGATCCGTCAGGCAGCCTCCTCCTCCTCCTCCTTATCTCTTCCTCCATTGTCTTCGTGGGACGGTCGTGACTCAATGGTACCATGATGGTATGACAGTGGTAGCGCCATGATACTGCTGCAGCAGCAGACTTCTGATTATGCAAATTGGATGGCGCACAGAGAGAGGGGGAGAGAGATTAGATGTTATCTGCAGGCTCTCCGTGGCTTTCGGTCGAGGAGATAGAGGGACTCCCAATTTTAATTCAAGGTTAGAGAACGAATGATATCTGATGATGAATAGCTGATGAATTGTCTCCACTCCTGACAGGTGAGGATTACGTCTCCGAGACCCTCACGTTTTTAATCATGACGTGATGGTTTATATGACACCTGAATAATTGATTGTCCACTTCTTTTTTTTCTTTATTCAACTCTCATTAAAGTCGATTGAACTCCTGGTACATTATTTACTGCTCAATTTAACAAAGGAATAATGTATTTGACACAATGTGTCCGGATTGCTCACTGTTCGCTTTGAATGTATTTGTATGCAAGAGAGTGACTCGATTTACGTCATATATATATATATATATATATATATATATTATATATATATATATATATATATATGTATGTATGTAGTATTATATGTTTGTGTGTGTGAGTGTGAGTATGTGCCAGCATAACTCGGAAATGCATTGAGCAATTTCAACCAAACTTGGTGTACAAATGACTTACTATCTTGGAAAGAATACTGTGGGGGTAAGACATCACTGGCACCAAACGGGGTGTGGGTGGGAAGGGGTGACATGTAAAAAAACCCGAAAACGACAGATTAGCCATAGTTTTCGAGGTCGCTGAGATGAATAGTGACACTCCTGATGCCTTTTGAGTGAAGCAACTAACTTAACAGGAAAGGGATGGAGAGAGAGAGATAGAGAGAGTAGAGGGGGTGTTAGAGGAGAGAGAGAGAGAGAGAGAGAGTATCGTTTGTCATTCAGAGTTTACCGAGGCTGCGCCGGGCTGGTCGGCTAGTATATATATTATATATAACTTCTGTAACAAGAATAACATCGTGATCTGAAGCATAAAGAGCGTATTAAACTGAAAGTTAGTTGTGAATTCAATCTGGTTAGCTCATTTTTGACCCTGTTAAATCATTGTTGAGAATATTCAGCAGTGTACGTAGTTGTAGTCATTTTATATAACAATTAAAAATATTTATGCTGGAAATGCATTGAGCAATTTCAACCAAACTTGGTGTACAAATGACTTACTATCTTGGAAAGAATACTGTGGGGGTAAGACATCACTGGCACCAAACGGGGTGTGGGTGGGAAGGGGTGACATGTAAAAAAACCCGAAAACGACAGATTAGCCATAGTTTTCGAGGTCGCTGAGATGAATAGTGACACTCCTGATGCCTTTTGAGTGAAGCAACTAACTTAACAGGAAAGGGATGGAGAGAGAGAGATAGAGAGAGTAGAGGGGGTGTTAGAGGAGAGAGAGAGAGAGAGAGAGAGAGAGAGAGTATTGTTTGTCATTCAGAGTTTACCGAGGCTGCGCCGGGCTGGTCGGCTAGTATATATATTATATATAACTTCTGTAACAAGAATAACATCGTGATCTGAAGCATAAAGAGCGTATTAAACTGAAAGTTAGTTGTGAATTCAATCTGGTTAGCTCGTTTTTGAGCCTGTTAAATCATTGTTGAGAATATTCAGCAGTGTACGTAGTTGTAGTCATTTTATATAACAATTAAAAATATTTATGCTGGAAAGAAATTATCATTACACCAGAGTAATAAGTTAACAAAATCCCGAGATTTAATTGGGATTATTTTTATTTGACTCAGATAATCAGGGAATGAAATGTCAGGATAAATCAACATAAATATAGTATTCAGTAGGAACGGGCCAAAAGAATATTGCTCTTTTTGTGCTCCTCAGTGATAAATCATATAGGATTGTTTGGTCTCACAGGAATGCAATGATAATATATATAAATAACGTATCTAGAAATCTTGTGGAATCTTCGTTTATACAGTAAACAATGGAAAATTATATTAATTTAACCCCAGGTCTCCACTCTTGGCTTCATTCTCGCACATAATGTTTGAAGAATTTCAAGATACTGATAAATTTCAGTAATTCTTGTCAATATCCTTTGCCTTATCCTGTTTTATCCAGTACCTGAGTTAATCTTAGACAGCTGTTCCTCAACTGAAGTGTTATTTCATATGTAAGTGAACTTTGTATGCGTTAGAATGTTTGTCATCATGTACGCAAAGATGTTTGGTTGTTTAAACCATCATGGCATGTTATATCCTACAATAGAGGTGTTGTATAGCCAGATAAACTCTATCACAGTATCCTGTTCTCATAGAATATCGTTTCATCTGACAATCGTTCTATTATTATTATTATTATTATTATTATTATTATTATTATTATTATTATTATTAAAAATGTTCTCACACTCACACCGACCACGCCTAAGAGGCCATGGACTTTCCAAGTACGTTTCTGAGAGAGAGAGAGAGAGAGAGAGAGAGAGAGAGAGAGAGAGAGCCAATCTTACAAAGCTTCGTGACGCCATATGTGGTTCGTTTTTATCAGGACATCAGAATCTCCGACGCTATCACTGTCTGAGTGTTGGTTCTTGAACAGTGTAGAGGCCGATTGCTTTAACAAAACAATGGCTCTGACAAAGATACAAGGGACTTCCACGTAGATATTTGTTTATGCGATAATTTTCGTTCAGTTGTTGTTCTAATGTTTGTATGTCTGCTAATAAGAATAATGATAATGATAATAATATTATAATGTTATTTTTGGCATATTATTATTATTATTATTATTACCTTCTTGTAATTCTAGTTACGCAAGGACGTAGGACCAACGGTATTGTAAATCTAATTGACACCTGGTGATGTTTATGTGACAAGATGCTGATATGAAGATACAAGATAAAATAAATGTTGAGTTTGGTGGGCGTTTTCGCCACATGGCCATGTAAGGGTCCTCGTGAGTTGGGCTTTTCATTTGTCCGTGTACCAATGGTGCATATATATATATATATATACATATATATATATATATTGATTATATAATATATATATAATATATATTTGATATATATATATATATATATATATATATACTACCACGTTGTCTATCATTGTTTTATTTCATATTTATGTACTACGTATTTCTCATGAGAAAACAGTACTAGATCCTGTTTTCCATGTAGAGAATGTACTTTCACTTGAAGAGAGAGTGCATATATTCACACAAGCCCAAAACTCTTAAACCTAACGGTAAAAATTTGGAGGTTGTCTCAGTATTGAAGCTTTTCACTTACCCGTCGTCCTTCATAATTTGGCTCTACCTGTGACGGATAGGCGTTTTATTCACCGCGAAATGACGATCTCCTTCAACGCACCTTCACTGATGATGGCTTGCTTGCCTCTTCGTTGTTGTGTTCGTGTGATAGGTAGTTGAAGTAAGAGGAAATGGCGGTTTATTATTATTATTATTATTATTATTATTATTATTATTATTATTATTATTATTATTATTTAATGGAAACTAAGTTTTAGAACGCAAAATGGTATTTACTCATTCTATTATGTTAGGAATTTATTATTTATTTTGAGTGTTATTTGAAGGGTAAATAATAATTATGTATTATTATTATTATTATTATTACTATTATTATTATTATTATTATTATTATTATTATTATTATTATTATTATTATTATTATTATTATTATTATTATTATTATATTAAAACGTTTTCCCGGATGCCTCAAAAGGAGCCGTTTCTCTAAAAAACTGATGCGAACTTTAACGATGGGATTTATTTAGTGAACATATTTTAATTAGTTAACAGTATAATATAAACAATCACCTGAATTATTACGTACAAGTAAATTTGATCATCATTGACGCTCCCATAAAAAGCAATTATTTTAGTCATTACCACTAGTCCTATTTCCTGGCTCCTCTTAAATTGCCCGTTTGGAGTGACAACGAGAAAGAGGTTAACTGTTGATTATTAACCTCTTATCCCGAAGATGATGGGAAAGATGGGGAACGAGTTTTTAATGAGCAGGCGTGGGATGGGAACTGCTTGATGGAGGGATCACTAATGAAAGTTCTCCCACATCTTCTCTTACTACTACTGCTACTACTACTACTACTACTACTACTACTACTACTACTACTAGTTAAGTATATCTTAGTTTAAGCAGACAACTGACCAACGACTCCCCTAGGGGTGGCCCGAAGGATTAGTTTTATATATACGTGGCCGCTAGGACCCGATCGGTTACATAGCAACGGGACCTACAGCTTATTGTGGGATCCGAACCACATCATATCGAGAAATGAATTTCTAATCACCCGAAGTCCATTCCTCTGATTCCGCGCTGGCGGTACCTGGGAGCGATTTCAGGCTACCAGATTGGTAGGCAAACACGCGACCGTGCTAGGAACTACTACTATCACTACTTATAATAATAATAGTAAAATGAATGCAAGTATTATACTGCGTTGACCTTGTATGTTCTTACAGTTTCCTTTGGCAGGGCTTGAGGTCAAAGGTCATTGAGTGGCCATGTGATTATGTGGTCTGATTTGTGAGGTGTGTATGTATGTATGTAACTTTGTTTGTGTATATATATAAGTATGTGTATGTATGTATATATTATGTAGGTATATATATGCATGTATGTACATGGAAACGTCATCGATATCCTAAGCATCATCACCAGCCATATCAGTATCATAATACCACATCATCATCATCATCGCCTGTTGAACAGCAGCAATAAACAAACCTACTCGAAGCTAATCCAGTGTAGTGTATCTGGTGCTTCGACACCTACCGTGGATCCGCTTACAATAGATAACAAGGACACATGCCCTTGTCTGTGTCGTTGCTTGTGTGGTTGTTTCTCCGGGGTGTTTTTGTCCGCTTGGATAATAGACTCCGCACGTTTGTTCCAGTTTGTTTGTCGGTTGTTGACGCTCGTCAAGTTTGTACTCCTGTCCTCATTCACATTCGTCCCTGAACTTTGACTGCGAATGACTGCAACTTTCTCCAATAAAGCTTCGAAATGGGCAACACGGTTGTGACCATGGTGGGACAAGGAAAGGTCCCCAGTGCCATCTGGGTCACTCGCTTTTATCACAGGATCAAGAAGCAATATGGCATTCACGTATTGGTTTCAGCAATCTTATGTCAATGATCACCTGTATTATTATTATTATTACCATTATTATTATTAGGAAAGAAAAGTCAGTTAAACCTGGAACTACTTTTCTCTTGTAAATATTAATAATGTCCAGTTTTTTTGAGAATTATTTTGAGCATTAAAAATTTTCTATATATATTATTATTATTATTATTATTATTATTATTTATTATTATTATTATCATTTGGATTAGCCCTGCAATTTGATTGTTATTTAATTTGGTGATTGTTTGCCATTTTATCTGTAGTATTTTCTTTGCTTGTTATAACAACTGAGGGGCTTTGATTATTTTCTCTCTTTGAAAGTATGATTACTTTTCTTAGGGTGGTGGTTATCTCACGTGTATTTTCGCTTACTCGAGGAGTAAGCCTACAAACTGCTTTGTTGTTGTTTGTTGTTGAGGAGGTGGGTGTGGGGGGGGGGGGGGGGGGGGGGGGGGGGGGGGGGGGGGGGGGGGGGGGGGGAGAAAGATTTGTGGAAGAGCCTAAAAAGGTCGGAAAAAAGAGTTTCGCTTTGAGTTAAGGATACAGGGGTTTAAGGATAAGGATATTTATGGTTTATTAGAATGAAAATGTCAAAAATAAATAATGCGCATGTTAAGCAGTACAGAAAAATTATTTCTAATCAGATATAGCATATTTATTTTAGTTTTTGTTGGTGAAACAGGGCTCTATTTTATGTCGATTTTAGCACTTTTTAATTGACGTTAACTTAGGAATACAATGCTTACAACTTATGCTGGAGGAGAAAATTTCGTACACTTCTTGAGTAAGCTGGGGGTCGGATCACGCCTTGTTTATATTTTCCTTTATTTTTCTTGTTTTTAATACATTAATTATTTGGAGGGATGATGAAGATGATAGATTTGGCCCCGTGGACCTCTAATTATATCGATAGTGATACTAAAATGTTTTCGGAAAACAAAAATGGTTTAAGTCTTGCCGCTGGTAATACTATATGTGAGCATATAATATTACCTGCATTGATATATATTAATGATTATATGCACATAAACACAGTTAATGGTATAGGGTAGTGTAATAATATTGGTATATGTATAAATGTTTAGATGTTGATAATGATATATTTATCATGAAGTTGATAGTAATGATATATATATATATATATATATATATATATATATATATATATATATATATATATGTATATATAATACACATGCGCATTCCGTATTTAGTTTATTTCTTGTCATCTGTGACAAATAAAATCCTTATGAGTGCGAATAATAGGATATTCTTCCTGTTAACAATGTTGCACAATGCAAGTGTACCCTTACCCTTCAAGGACAGCAGTCCATGAAGGTCCAATTCTCTCTCTCTCTCTCTCTCTCTCTCTCTCTCTCTCTCTCTCTCTCTCTCTCTCTCTCTCTGCGACAGTGTAAAAAGACCAAACATTTAATTGATTAACTGGCGTCCGAAACTGGTTTATATGTAAGAATTAATCTCTCTCTCTCTCTCTCTCTCTCTCTCTCTCTCTCTCTCTCTCTCTCTCTCTCTCTCTCTCTGCATGCGACAGTGTAAAAAGACCAAACGATTAATCGATTAATTAACGTACGAAATCGGTTTACAAAATGAATTTTCTGTCTCTCTTTATATATATATATATATATATATATATATATATATATATATATATATATATATATATATATATATATATATATATATATATATATATATATATATATATACTGTATATACATATATATATATATATACATATATATATACGTATATATATATATATATATATATATATATATATATATATATATATATAGTTATGGTCCATTTTTAATCCTCTTGCGTTTACTTTTATGCATAATTCCTGATTACGCACTGTCAGTTACGTTTCCAGTTCCGTCAATTTCTCCTTGTATCCTCATACACTTCTTTTATCTATCCTGTAATTGGCTCCTGAAAATTTAGGATATAGTTTTTCATTTTGAAGGTTGATCATTTCTGTCTCTTTCTCTCTCTCGCTCACTCTTCCTGCTTCCATGAGCTGCGACCTACAACAGTCTACTTACAGCCTTGAACTGGATTTGTTTAGTTTACTGGAGGCCTTGTGAATTTATCAGCCCAAACTTTTCCATTCATTTGCCTAGTTTTGAATAAGCATTGATCCATCAGTTATGCTGAACCGAGAATCCCACCAATGGCATTACGAGGCTGAGGAAAACGAAGGGAGGAAATCGCCTCTTGGAAATAGCGCTCTGAAATCAAGGAATTCACAGGAAAACGGGGTTGAGAGGTCACTTACGGGTTCAGTAGAGTCCTTGGGAGCAGAGGAATGTGGGGCACCGGTTCATACATTTCCTAGGGAAGGAGAGAGAGAGAGAGAGAGAGATGAGAGGAAGAAGAGAGCGAGAGAGAGATGATGAGAGAGAGAGAGAGCTTTGAAAAGGAAGGATAAATGCCCCGTCATTTACGCCGGTATTTAGTGGAAGAAGTTCTTCATAATTTTTTATCTTTTATTTTTCTAGCGTCATCTTCTTGAGAAAAGAGAAAGAGAAGAGATGGGTGGGGTTTGCATGAAACGTTTCGGGTGTTTGACTTTAAAATGTTCGCTTATAGGCTGTTTCCTGCCCCTGGATGGCTGTGTTGAGCTCAGTGTTCCTCATATATATATATATATATATATATATATATATATATATATATATATATATATATATACATACACATATATATACATACAGAATGAATGAGATCGGCTGAGTACACGTTACGTTAAATTTTCAAATCTTTGGTCCAATGTTTGTGATTATTATTGAACTTGCAATTCGTGTATAGTGCATATTTTTACTATGTGTTCATACATATTTTCACACAGCCATATATATATTTATATATATATATATATATATATATATATATATAAATATATAATATATATATATGTATGTATGTATGTATGTACTATATATTTATACATTTAATTCGTGATCATGTTTTTATTTAGCAAAAGATTCATCGATGAAAATGTAACGAGGGTCAAGGCACCACCCTAGATCGCTTCCCCTCGTCTGCGTGAGGATAAATCCCTTTGATTTCGGAAAGCCGAAGGAAGGGATTTGGTTGAAAGATACCCTTTGACGGAAATGAGGTGAATATTTCATTTTTTTTCTTTTTTTTTTTTTAGTTCCTGTGAAACTGTTATAGACATTTTCAGCGGCGAAATTGACATACATAATTGAATATGTAGGCGTATTGGAGATCGTCTTCAATTTTGTCCTATTTTCATCAAATAGATTATATTATCGATGCTCTCCTCTAGGAAAGCCTTTCATGAAAATTATGGATAATCATCAGTAGAGAAAAAGTTGTTGACAGGCGCTTCCTCTTTCTCTCTATGACATAAGAGGAAAAAATGGAAAATACAATCGCCGTGCCGGAATTAAATCGCTTTGAAAAGGATACACTTGACCTCCGTCAAAAGGGAAAATTCAATATGTTTATTTGCAACTTTTGGGGAGGTCTCAACACATTGTTGGTGGACGCACCAAATGGAAGTTTTCATCTCTTTTGAAGAGAGAGGGAAATGTCAATTTATCACGAGCCCCTTGTAATGAATGGCGTAAACATTATGGTATGTGCCAAATGCACATGGGAAAATATGAAATCTTTATAATAAAAGTTATGTTAAATTCATAACACCTTTGTAGATGTGAAATGCAGATTGTAGACTTGAACTCCACAGAGAGAGAGAGAGAGAGAGGAGAAGGAGATGAGAGGAGAGAGAGAGAGAGAGAGAGAGAGAGAGAGAGAGTTGAGTAACCTATGCGTAAAATTTCAATTGGATTGTGTTGCACGTGTAATCTGGTGTCGCAGCGTGTATGGTCGCGAGGTTCTATTTTGATTTTCAAACCACTCTGTATGAACAAAAGTCCCTCTGAAATAACCAAGTCTTCAGAAAGAGAAAAGAAATGATAATTTTGAAACCTCCTGTAGGTGAGGGGCGGATGCTGTTAAATGTAACCTCTTTAGACTGAGGTCGGACACCGTGGAAATTCCTAAGGAAAAACAGACTTTGGTGGGTATATACTGATTGAGATGAAGTCAATTGCGGCACGTAAAAATGATGGTGTCAGGTGTTGCACGTATCAGTACGATACGGAGGTCAAATGTCACACTACTTTTGCATGGAGAGAGGAAGGATGTCTGCCTTTATTATTTTTTTTTATTGTGACGAACAGTATGACCTGACCTTTGAGGTCGTTGTGTGGTTTTCGGGAGAACTTTTTTAGCTTTAGCTTCTATATTGATAATGTCTTTGCTGAGTTTTGAGAGTTTTTCGTTCTTTTGGTAGCATTGTCTGTATTGCTATGTTACTTCTTATTAGATTGGTTATATAAATACACACACACACATATATGAATAATTATCGCATCGAACCGTGATCCATTTATATATCAATTCAAGCTACAAATGTCCTTTAATATCTAAATTCACTTTACCTCCCAAATGATAAATTTTCATATATGTACCGAAGGTACATATATGAAAATATATCATTTGGGAGGTAAAGTGAATTTAGATATTAAAGGACATTTGTAGCTTGAATTGATACACATATACACACACACACACACACACACACATATATATATATATATATAACGCGATTCAGGTGCATCTCTCTCTCTCTCTCTCTCTCTATAAGCATTTTTTGGAGATTTTATTCCCATTTGCTTTTCCTCTTTTCTCCTGTATATTCTACAGTTGAGTGTAACGAAATAAGTTCCTATTGTTCCAGTCATAATTACGTTCATATTATTGCAGTCGTGTTAATTTTCTATAAAAAAAAAAAACCTACAGAGGCCAGAGGGCTGCAAATTGGTACGTTGATCATCCACCCTCCAATCATCAGACATACCAAATTGAAGCCCTCTAGCCTCAGTAGTTTTTGTTTTTACTTAAGGTTAAAGTGAGCCATGATTGTGCGTCTGGCAGCGCTAAAGGTGCCAACAACGCAGGCCACCACCCGAGAGTGGCTAATTTCCGTTTCAGCGCAGAATGGCCTTAGTTGCCCCAGTGCTGGGCATTATGCCTAAAACCCATTAATCCAGGATCCAGAAAGCTTCAGGGACCGTGGCTGAGAGTTTAGTACAGCATTATACGCTGTACAGAAAACGCAATTGTGCCTAAGAAAATTCGGCGCATTTTTTCTTGTTTGTTGATGTAACATCTGTTGACAGTAGTTTGTATATTTCATGACAGCTATCAATAGAAATTATGTTTATGTTATTGTCAGTTAAACTTATTTTGTATAATAATAATAACAATGGATCTTCTGTGTAAGTATCAGGCGGAAAGAGCCGTGTAAGTTTCCTGCTCCAGGTCTCCTCTTTGATTCAGATTTTCCATTCTCCAGTGCCCTGTTGGGCGAATGAGCGAAATGATTATGATTCTCATTATTACTAATGCCTTATTCCTAAAAGGGGCTGGATGCAGCCAGTGCCAACTTTCCAGATTTCCTGTCTCTTGGGATGAGGTTGCTAGCCCAATATTCCTTTCCATCTAGACTGCAATCCACCACAGTCGACTTAAGTTCCAGATATTTAACTCAACGCAGAGAGCCACAAGAACTCAGTAGATTATTTTTTGGAGGCGGTCCTTCATGATTACCCTTCTGCTGGAATTGGTATGGGACTGGCCTGAGAGGAAAGATTGATAACCACTGCACCACCAGAAAACGGAAGAGTATCGAGAGCCGTTGATTAGAATTCTTGTGTTGACAAATGACTTTGCAATATTTTTTGAAAGGAAAACAAGTTGGGCTTCTTTGCCTTTTCGAACAATGCCTGCAATTGCATCGTTTATTTATTTATTTATTTATTTATTTTTATTTTGAGAATTATTCCAGGAAGGAGAATGTTTTATTTTCATTGCCCATTTTTCCTTTAGTGATATATGTATTTCCTTTTAGTTCGTTTTGCTTACGATTAAAGTCAGTCTTTATAAGGAGTAATGTTTTCTTACTTTCACGTTCATTTTGATACCGAATTGAGAGAGAGAGAGAGAGAGAGAGAGAGAGAGAGAGAGAGAGAGAGAGAGAGAGAGAGCTTCCCTCCATGAAGGACGTTACATTTAATATTTTCCCAAATTAAATATATTTTTTGTAGTGAATAATAGAGAAATGATACACAGCACACCACACACACGCAAAACAATATATATGTAATATATAATGCATATGCATATATATATATATATATATATATATATATATATATAATGTGTATATATATATATGTGTGTATATATATATATATTGTATATATATATATAATATTATATATATATATATATATATATATATTATATATATGTACATATAGTAAGTGTGTACAGAGAGAGAAATTATTCCAATGTGCTAACCTTTAATTACTACAGCACAGGGCACACAGCACAGTGGAAATTACCCGCGGAACGTGAATTCTAATACATTAATGATTCCGAAGTGACTGCAAGCGTGATATATCCTGGAGAGTTGAGGTGTAGTAGGAGTGTGTTACTGAGGGGTCTTTCGCTGTGCTCAGCTGTAACCAGGAAATTCGCACTGATGAGTTCTCGTAGTGTCATGTTTAGTGGTGTAGTGGAAAGCTCAAGAAATACGTGATGGAAAATTGATGGGTTTTATGCCGGTGATTTTCTGGAAGGAACTAGAGTTTAATCTCTCTCTCTCTCTCTCTCTCTCTCTCTCTCTCTCTCTCTCTCTCATATCAGTTAATTATTAACTGGAGGCGTGAATGCAAAAGAATAATATGCATATTTGGGTCTAGTTCTGTAGAAGGTCGGTGTCTAAAGTGAGGGGGCCGTGGTTTCGACACCTCAGTTGGTATTTTATTTTAAAACTCGGAATTTTGTAGTGGATAGTTAGCCGACTATTGTGTGTTGCAGCCAGCAGGGGTGGGTGGTCTGGCTGATAGAATGTCATGTGATAGCTTCCTCATTCCTATTTACACTCTAAATTGTGCATGATGAATAACTTATAGCGCCAAACCCCTGCAAGGGAAGGTGCGCTTTCTAGAATAAATAGAATTCTGTAAATTAGATCAAGCAGTTATGTTAAGCTCTCTCTCTCTCTCTCTCTCTCTCTCTCTCTCTCTTCTCTCTCTCTCTCTCTCGTATAGCCATGCATCAGTCTCCTTCATCTTGATGTGTCTCTGAGAGAGATCTTCCTTGTCACTGCAAATCATGGCGATGGAGATCAGATGGGGACTCACTTCGCTTTATGAATATGGCGCTATTTTGCCCTATCGTGCTGCAGTATCCCGCAAGGGGCGGAATGAGTGATCAACTGCATGAGAGAGAGAGAGAGAGAGAGAGAGAGAGAGAGAGAGAGAGAGAGAGTTGGGTGTAGGGATAGGGTAATCTGCTCTTGATAACATTCATCTCAAAGAGATTGTTTTTGGATATCTCGCCTCTTGATGATAACATTCAGCTTTAAGTGTATATAAAAAAAAAAACGCAGTTGTCCTTTGAAGCAGTTCATGCGCCGAGATGGATATGTCAAGAGCTTCCTTTGTTCTGGAGGGAGAATTGTTTGTTGTTGTTGTTATTGATATTGTTCTCCATGGAGAAGAGACGCGCCTTCTTTTATCTCTGAAGAGGTTTCCTTGTCTGTCGAATTAGGGTCCAGTCTAGCATAGACGCTAGACAGAGGTCCAAATATATTACAACCATAACCATATTTCCGGCGTTGATGACCTTTGTGTGCGATGTCAGATTACATAAATCACATTGATCCGTCAACCAATCAGTTATGTTGCTTTGCTCAGAGATAGAGACCATTCGGTTACAGTTGCATCGTTAATATAGTCTATATGTTCCCTGTAAATGTTAGGCCGTACTGAGATTAAATAGATACCGTACACGCATTAAACTTCAGATGTTTTGGCTAACAGACAATTAAAGCGAAACAGAGAGAGAGAGAGAGAGAGAGAGAGAGAGAGAGAGAGAGTACCGGTCTGCCGGTCAATATATTATGCAGTGTTTGCAGCACGTGTGTGGCTGACACGTTTCCCTTAACCGTTGGTCACGCGTCATTTTTTCTATAATTTTCTCATGTTATTTCATTTCTCATATATTTATTAGACGGATTTCGTTCTTAATCATTTTGGCCAAATAATATTCTGGGCAGATTCGTAAGGAATGCTGAGTTAATGTAAATTCTAAGTAAGAATATTGCAAATATACCAACTAATCTCGTAAGATGAAATCTTGCGGCATCTGGCATCGTCGCCGGTTTTTTCCTTCCTCTGCAGAGCCCTTCAACGAACGATACCTGATGTAACGAAGCTTCTTCAGTCGAGCTGAGCTCGCAGCTCTCTTAGTTTTTGAAATATTTCCCTCCAAGTACGTTGCAGAAGACGTTAATGAACAGAAATATCAGCTAATGAACTTGAATATTAAATCAGAGTAAATTTTCACCGGCGGTGTCACTCGGTGTCTGCCGGAAACCATTACGGGGTGAGTTAGTAGCTGGCTCATTCGTGATTCGTGACTCACCATGATTCATGAGTGGCTCGTTGTTGTTGGTAGGGTGTTTGGTTTGGGAGGGGATGGAACCTGGCAGGTGCCATGAGGTGAATAAGGCTGAGAGTGAGAGAGGAAGAACCAGTCTCTCTCTCTCTCTCTCTGTGGTACTAAGGTCCCTTTAGTAGATGAATTTCTGTTATTTCAGCTGTGATTTTACAACATATATTATTACATACGCATGCATTATATATATATATATATATATATACTATGAATTATCACATCACCGTGATTCATATATATGCTAATTAAGCTACAGATGTCCTTTAATATCCAATTCGCTCTACCTCGGAATTAATATATTTTCACGGTTAATCGAAGGGGAATTTTTTAGTTGAGAATAATTTCGTCCTCTCGTGGATTCGAACCAGCACACAGAGGAGAAATCACTTGTTGGCCGAGTCGGTAACTCACTGAAGTCATGATTTCTCCTCTGTGCGCTGGTTCTAATACACGATAGGACGATATTGTTATCAACTAAGAAATTCCTCTTCGGTTAATATACATGAAAATATATTAATGCCGAGGTAGAACGAATTTGATATTAAAGGACATTTGTAGATTAATGCATAATATGTACTGTATGTAAGAACGATAAGCTACAGGTACCAAAACTCACGTTTAGATTTACCGTCGACCAGTTTGGGACCAGATCTGTCACCACGTTCCTACTATAATATATATATATATATATATATATATATATATATATAGATATAGATATTATATATATGTGTGTGTGTGTGTGTGTGTGTGTGGTGTGTGTGTGTGTGTATTTGCAGGGCGAAGGTCCCTTAAACGACATGTTTAGAAAAGATAGAAAAGAGCTTCGGGACGGTACTTGACGTCTCTAGGGTCTGGACTAGCAGCCTCGGCCCTCTCTTTTAGTAACGTTTTTTTTTCTAGGTTGATCGCAAAAATATCCACTAGTGTATAAACAAATATGTGTCAAAAACTTCTTACGAGTATATTATATCTATGTAAAGAATTGTTAAAATCACCTGACACGAAGTTGGACACAGCTGCTATTTCAGAATCAATGTTCAAGGTCACCGTGACATTAGCATATTTTAACACGAAGGGGAGGAGGATTAGGCCTATTCACGCCTCAGAGGCATTACCTGTTTTACAGGCTGTGTTGGAATTAAGGTGTGAAGTGAATTGCTATTTGTTATTTGTGGATACATTTCGGAAGCTCTCTCTCTCTCTCTCTCTCTCTCTCTCTCTCTCTCTCTCTCTCTCTCTCTCTCTCTCTCTCTGTATATAATACACACACACACACACACACTATAAATAACGTGTGTGTCTCTGTGGAATGATATAAATAGTGTAGAACAACAAAAGGACCTGGAGTCATTATTACCAAGGACTTAAAATCCACAAAACAATGCATCAAAACTGAAAGAGTTAGGTTTATCTTAATTTAACCAGACCACTGAGCTGGCAGAGAAATGAGTGGGATACAGAAAGTGGCAGTTCAAATAAAGGAACAAGGAAACGGTGCTGGAGCTCTACACATCAATAATTAGACCCCATCTTGAGTATTCATTACAGTTTTGGTCACCAACACTAAGAAAGTACTTGAATATACTAGAAGGGGTACAAGCAAGAGCCACAAAGTTAATTCCATCCATCAGGCAAATACGTAGGTTGCCGAAGACGACTAGAGAGCCTGAACATGTATGACTTAGAAACACGACGATTGCGAGGAACTAATAAGAGGCATTCAAAATACTGAAAGGCATAATGAAAGTAAACAGTAACCTTTTCACATTAAATGAAAACCAGACAAGGAACATTGGATGGAAACTAGAACTGAAGAGATACAACACACCCCATTGTGGGAACTTCTTTACATACAAATGTGACACATGGAATAAACTGTCACCAGAAGTTGTAAACAGCAGCAATGTGGAAGAGTTCAAAAGAAAGCCAGACAAAATCATTAGGAAACTGTGAATGAATTTTAAAATCTGCTCCGAGAGGTAAGTGAGCACATGATGTCTCCTCAGATGGAATAATAGGTCTTTGAGATACCTTGTAACTCTCTCTCTCTCTCTCTCTCTCTCTCTCTCTCTCTCTCTCTCTCTCTCTCATGCGCCGCAGCGTAGCTCCTCTCTTTGGAGAGCTGAGAGCTTCCCGGAAATCCGATCGAGGAAGTATTGGGATGTTAATTATGGGAAAGTAAAGATCTTCCCCGTGCTGTATTCTGCGACGTCTGCTTTCAATAGTGATGAGAGAGAGGAAAAAAAAATATCTTTCGAATGGGTTCACTCTGGTAGAGTGAATATTCCCTCATCGAGGTTTTGGTCTCTAGATATAAGACAGTATACATTTTGACGGGGAACTGATCTCTCTCTCTCTCTCTCTCTCTCACTTCTACGCATTATAATTGAATAATTGATTAGGAATGTTACGTAGTTAGTTCAGATCTTTAATGAACGAGCCCATATAGTTCGTTTCCTCGTCCAGTTTGGGTGGTGCCGAACGTGAGTCGTCTGCATGCGGGAGAAAGAGAGAGAGAGAGAGAGAGAGAACTTTTTTTTATCAGCTTGAGAGGTGAGCCTACTTTCCTGAGCTATGTGTTTATTTTAGAGTACAAAATAATCATAGCTTTTATTCTTCGTTAATAATAAATGTGTAGGACAGCTTTGCCAACATCCTCAGCGCCATCACAGTGTCAGAAGGGTATTCCGAAATGTTGCCAGAATTCGATCTTGTCTAATATTTGTGGAAGTAGGAAAGAATGAAAATACGCTACGGCTGCGGAATTATGTTAAGAACAGCTCATTGTATGAAAGGAAATGGGCAATTTTTCTCCCCCTTGCTTAGCCGAGGATTTCTCTCTCGTCTTGTTTTCCTTGTCCTAAAACTGCCTTTCAAAAGAGATATTTTTTTTTATTTTGGGGGGGGGGGGGGGGTGGGTTGGGAGATAATTAAATACCATTCTTTATTCTTTCCCTTGCCTATTTCTGGAAGTCGTCATTTTGATACCTCGCCGACCATCAGTAGTACTCTATTACATCGGTCGTCGAATTGCAAAAAAAAAAAAAAAAAATCCGAACGGTTCCAAAGAGAGAGAGAGAGAGAGAGAGAGAGAGAGAGAGAGAGAGAGAGAGCCATTGCCACATTTTTACTTAACAGCGGGGTCGGTAAGAACCCCCTGTACAGGAAAACTTCCATAGTATCGGATGCTTCATACATCCACACAGAAGACTCATCAGCAGTGTGTCAAAATCCCCAACACGCACTGAGCCATTCACCCCTTTCTTACAGGCATTTTTTGTCTTTCTGGATATGGAAGTTTTTCCTTTCCAGTATCGTCACCCCATCTGTCTAACCATTTCTATTTCTTCCCCTCCAACTGCCACCAGAAGTTGTAAACAGCAACAGTGTGGAAGAGTTTAAAAGAAAGCTAGACAAAATCATGAGGACACTGTGAATGAACAGTAAAACCTGCTCCTAGAGATAAGTGAGCACACGATGTCTCCTCGGATGGACTAATAAGTCTTTGAGACATCCTAATTCTTGTAATTTTTTCCATTCTCTTCTGAATCGTGGACTCCCAGCTAGCCATCATTTTATTTTATTATTTTTTTTTCCATGTGACCGACCTCAAAATGGTGTAATGCAGCCTCTCATGTGCGTTAACTTTTTCTGCCCTTCCTTGTACCTCTCTCTTCGCCTTCACCTGATCAGTTCTTCTTTGGTCGCAGCATGACACACGCAGTTCATCTAAACAGCTTCAACCTTTATCTCGTATTTGGATTCAGCAAGCATCACTTCACACAAAACCTACACGCATCAGCAAACGTACACACACGCACACACACACACACACACACACACACACATATATATATATATATATATATATATATATATATAGATATATATATATATATATATACAGTTTAATAATCAGAATAATAACGTGTTCTTTGTTAAACTTACAGCTTTCGTAAAAAAAACAAAAAAACTCAATCCTCCTTTTTAGAAATACAGCGAAGAAAACAACCAATTACAATTAATTTTCGTTATGAATGACAACGGGATCACCTGACCGCTTCCTTCAGAAGAGCAAAGGCCAGTGGGGGACGGTCAGGCTATTATAGCTCGTTTTTAACCAAGGCTGGGTGAAAGCAAGAAGAAAAGTAAAAAGGAAAATGTTCGATTTGTGGCTACTCCACTCAACAGCTTTTTTAATTTGAAGAGAACCTAATAGAACCCCTGTCGTGGCACCTGTACGGAGTGCTGATGCTTTTGCAACAAGAGTCGCACACACTATAACTGATTCACTTAAGGTAGATTCTCGGATGAGCCTTATTCTTACGAGACGTTTGTTTGGTGACCGCTGATTGGCTGGTACCGGGAGGTAGGCAGCTCCCAGCCAATCAGCGGCCGCCAAACTAACGTCTCGTAGGCATAGGAATCACCCAAGAATCTACCTTAAGTGAACCAGTTATAATTCCCAAGCAATTCAGTGGTAAACGTGTATTGTTTACATGTTAAATGTTTGTTCACTTCGTCCTCATGCAAAAAATTCTGTGATCTGACATTTGTGTGGCTTAAAAGTCTTTATTTATACATATGGAGGTAGTTCAAGCACAGACAAACTATATACTATATATAGTTTGTTCGAATCCACGAGACGACGAAATTATTATCAACTAAAAAATTCCCATTCGGTTATGTGTGTGTGTGTGTATGTGTGTGTGTATGTATGCGTGTGCGTTTGTGTGCGGTGAAAGCTCTGAGGCACAACTAGCTTCCCTAAGGGGTCACCTTCGTAATATTTATGGGCATGTGCGCTTCACGTCAATGGTGGAAGATACTGCTGTGGCTCACGGTTCGTGCCCCTTCTCGGAATTTGCATGACGCCGGAAAGTCAAAACAAAGAGGTCGTTTCCCTTCGACAATGGGGGATGTTTTGGTTTCTCCGACACTGCGACCTTAGTAGTGCCGGAGAGTCAGGCACTCCCATCATTCAATCGCAGAGGTTTCTTCTTTTCTTTGAATTTCCCTCTTCATATGATGAGGGACACTGTGTCTCGTGCCCCTCTGCCTTGTACATCTTATTAGGGAGGAAAGAAATTGTCCAACTGCTATGTTCGCTTTTACTTTTGACAGAACGAGGCATATAACCTTTTCATTTGTGTCTTGGAATTTAGCTTCATTTCTTTTATTGCTTTTGTATGTATATTTTTGCCCCATAATATTACAGTTACATTCTTCCCGTTGAGTAACATTTTGGATGTCATATTCAAGTTCTTTGTACATCGTTAATCAAGATGTCTCGACGTGTACGCATTCATTATGAGCATTTATGCATAATGTATTTTTCTGTAGCTAAATCTAAATGACATCATTAAGACCAAATTTATTATTCGTGCCTTTCTTTTCTGTTTCAGGTAAGGGCCAGTGGATATCACGTGTAACGCATCTCCAAAGGTAAAACGCTGCAGTGCGCATAAATTTTATGAAATGTTAATATCTTTATGTGTATATATATATATATATATTATATAATATATATATATATATATATATATATATATATATATATATATAAGTGGGTTGTAGTGGTATTTATGCACTGTGCAATGTACGTCTGTGATTGTATGCATGGGGGAGTTCATAAATAGAAACAATCTTTGTTAGCGCGGCGCATAAGGCAGTGCAGCATTCCAGAGCCAGTTCTTCGTAATAATCTCACGGTGCCTTACTGTGTCTGCACCAGTTTTTATTTCTCGATATATTTTTAAGTGCGTTCATTGTCACTCTGCCAACTCGCTTTCAAGTACAACCGGATTTTGCTTTTGGTTCTCTGTCCTATGCAGATTAGATATGTTAAATTCATGCATATCACTGCATTTAAGCCTCTGGGTTTTTCTCGGAGCTCCTTTTTGGAATATTGCCATTTGATATGTTGGATGACGAAACAATGCAACTTGTAGCGCATATATATATATAATATATATATATATATATATATATATATATATATATATATATATATATATATATATATATATATATATATAGATGCATTCTCATCTCCAGCTTGAAGCAGGATGCCCGTACAGTGAAGAAGGCAGACTAAGAACCAAAGCCACTTCTGTCAAAGGTGTCAAGTTATGTGTGTGTGTGTGTGTATGTATATATATATATAATATATATATATATATATATATATATGTATATATATATATGTATGATAGAAGACGAAATTTATTGTATTACAGAGCTTAAAGCTTTCGTCCATCCTTCTGTGGACTTGAACACTAAACTAAAAAGAGAGAGCAATGGCGAAGGTGACATAAACATAAACAAAGTGACACTGATAAACAAAGTCAAAATAAGTGAACAGGTCATTGGGTCGTGTTTCTTCCAGAATTCTAAGTGGTCTGCGAGGCTGGACAAAACGTTGGTCTTCCTCCTGGAAGATATTGAGGATTATTGTCCAAAACGGCAGTTGGAACTACAGACTCAGGAACAGGCGAAGGCGGTCGTCCACATTATCAGGCTGGAGCAGGCAGTGCACATTTCTGAAGTTCTTATCTGGCCCTTCTGCAAATATCTTCACTTGCACGTAAATTACTCATGAATCTCGTATTCCCTTCAAAGGTGTCATGTAAATTGATGAGATCTCCTTCCACAATCCTCTACTGGTCCTGTCGGTACTTTTAGAAAGTAAACTTGGGATTCGAATCGTGTCACTGATTTCAACAAAGCAAAATTATTGATAAAATTACGGACAGAACCACTAGGAAGATTGTGGAAGGAGCTCTCATTAATTTACATGACACATTTGGGGGAAATACAGGCAATATTTTGAGTAATTTACTTGTAATTGAAGGTATTTGCAAACGGGCCGGAATCAAGAGCTTCAGAAATGTGTAGTGCCTTCTTCAAAATGATAGTGTGGATGATCAACTTCGCCTGTTCCAGTCTGTAGATCCAACTGCCATTTTGGACAACGACCCTCAAGATATCTTTCACGAAGAAGACCAACGTTTTGTCCTGTTCACTTATTTTGACTTTGCTTATCAGTGTCAACTTTTGTTTATGAGTGTCAGCTTGTTTATAGTTAAGCCTCCTTCTTCACCGTTGTTCTGTCTCTTTTTAGTTTCGTGATCAAGTCAACAGAAGAATGGACGAAAGCTTTAAGCTTTGTAAATAATTTTACAAATACATTTCGTCTTCATATACAAGAGTATTACTGTAGATCCTTTCATTCATTCATTCATATATATATATATATATATATATATATATATATATATATATATATATATATATATATATATATATATATATATATATATATATATATATATATATATATATATATATATATATATATATATATATATATATATTAGTGTGGTGGTTGGTACATTTAACAAAGTAATGCATCTTTTTTGTACTTAGGAATTTTGGTAAGTATTGATTAGTAACACAAGCTAAATCACACAGATTCGTGTGTGAACCTGATGTGGACATTGTTTCCAGTTCCATGAGCCTTCTCGTATAAAAACAAAAATGAAAATATAGTTTAAAAAATAAAGATCATTGCAGGTTGTCTTTTATATATCGACTTCCTTCCGTCCCAAGTGTTGTCGACATAAAGACATTGTCTCTTCACCTTTGCAGCAACCCCCCCCCAAAAAAAAAAAAACGGAAAACCAAACCGACTCATACCTTCTTTCCATACTGAAGATATGCAAATGAGGCCCTTTTTTGACACGACAGCGGGGTTTACACGCCCGACGGGTTGCGAAAAATG
>NC_087208.1:75330881-75353381 GCF_015104395.2 Macrobrachium nipponense | reverse complement strand
ATAATATAATATATATATATATATATATATGATATATATAATATAACACCAAAAAGAAATTGAGGAAGTTTTACTTGCTCCTAATTCAGAATTTGACTATGGTATAGCTGACCCTGATCTGGTGAAAAGTGATGATGATGATGCCGATGATGCCCTTAAAGCAACAAACTCTCTTGTGTTGATGTTGCTGTGCCATACACATGGACTGAAGTTGAATTAAAAGATAATGATCCCAAGTGGGTCGATAATACAATAATTTATATAGACTCATATGGTGATTAGATTTGAAAAATTGACTTATGAATCCTTTGCCAAATTTACACTTTAGGAAATAGATGATCACCTAGCGAAAGAATAAAGTAAATATTTCTATTTTATAAAAGCTAAGTGGCAACCTTTCCCTGAAAGATAAATTTCTATTTTATGATAGCTAAGAGGCAGCCTTTGCCTAAAAGATAAATTTCTATTTTATAATAGCTAAGAGGCAGCCTTTGCCTAAAAGATAAATTTCTATTTTATAATAGCTAAGAGGCAGCTTTTGCCTAAAAGTTAAATTTCTATTTTATGATAGCTAAGAGGGAGCCTTTGCCTAAAAGATAAATTTCTATTTTATAATAGCTAAGAGGCAGCCTTTGCCTAAAAGATAAATTTCTATTTTATAATAGCTAAGAGGCAGCCTTTGCCTAAAAGTTAAATTTCTATTTTATAATAGCTAAGAGGCAGCCTTTGCCTAAACGTTAAATTGTTTCTATGTTATGATAGCTAAGAGGCAGCCTTTCCGAAACCTAAAAGATAAATTCTATTTTAATAATAGTTAAGAGGCAGCCTTTGCCTAAAAGTTAAATTTCTATTTTATGATAGCTAGAGGCAGCTTTGCCTAAAGATAAATTTCTATTTTATAATAGCTTAAGAGGCAGCCTTTGCCTAAAAGATAAATTTCTTTTATATAATGCTAAGAGGCAGGCCTTTGCCTAAAAGATAAATTTCTATTTTATAATAGCTAAGAGGCAGCCTTTGCCTAAAAGATAAATTTCTATTTTATAATAGCTAAGAGGCAGCCTTTGCCTAAAAGATAAATTTCTATTTTATAATGGCTAAGAGGGGCGGCCTTTGCCTAAAAAGATAAATTTCTATTTTATAATAAGCTAAGAGGCGGCCTTTGCCTGCCTAAAAGATAAATTTCTATTTATAATAGCTAAGAGAAACAGCCTTTGCCTAAGATAAATTTCTATTTTATAAAGTAAGAGGCAGCCATTGCCTGCAAAGATAAATTTCTATTTTATAATGCTAGAGCGGCCTTTGTGCCTAAAGATAAAATTCTATTTTTATAAGCTAGAGCAGCCTTCCGATAAACTATTTTTCTATCTCATTTTACTAAGAGGCAGCCTTTGCCTAAAAGATAAATTTCTATTTTATAATAGCTAAGAGGCAGCCTTTGCCTAAAAGATAAATTTCTATTTTATAATAGCTAAGAGGCAGCTTTTACCATAAGGATCAAGCATCAAGAATAGACAGATTGATACCCCATGGATGGATATACAAGCTTTTGTTGCAGGTGAAAAGGGGTTCATTCACAAACCTACCATCGGAGGTTACCTGAGTAAAGAGAGCTCCATAATATCGCATACGGAATGGACAGATATCAGATTGGTGGGGCAGAGAGGGGATGGTTATCTGTATGTTTTGAACATATTTTGGAACATGGCTTTTGCATAGAATGTCCAAAAAATGTTGCAGATATGGAACATGATTATATCATACATTATTGGTGTGCTAAAAGGATTACGTGTAGGCTACCATTAACAAAGAACTCGGAATCCAACGAATTTTCAATTTTTACGCTACTTTTCCGCTTTCTAATAGTTTTTTTTACACTTGATGTATAACTTACAAGCTAAAATAAAGTTCAGTTCTTAGAATATAAGGAGTAAAGATGTAGTTTTTTTTATTATTATTATTAAACTGGAAGCATTTTCAAAATATGTTCTTATCTGGGAATGAGAGTCAAAATAAATTTAGCGGCGAAAGGGTTAAGGAAAAGATCTCAGATTGTGATGGCAAAGGTAAAGGTATTGATTTCCGTAATGTCTTGGATGAGGAATAAGATTTTATCCCAAACCTCATGGATATTTGTGGTCGAGTTACCCCAGAAGTGCTTCAACTTTGACCTATGACATTGCTTCGCTCAAAGGATGGTGTAACTGCTTAAGAGCCCTAAAAGTGTCCAGAAAAAGATAGGAAAAGAGGATCTGGGATCAATTGTGATAGCGAAAGTTCTTTGTTCAAATACATTTTATGGAAAATGGACTGATGAGTTTACTTTCAAATTTTCAATATCTAAGATTTACTGTATGATTTAATAGACCTAGATGTACGGAAGCAGTACCCACTTTAACTCTGAAGTGTATTATTTTACCTTCTGTCAAGGAGGTGAAATTTTTTGACCTTGACATTTGATTCTAAACTCATATGGTCTAGACGCATTGATGCCCTCAAATGAAGGGTAAGACGTCTTAATGTGGGAGCAGATGACTTCATATTATTGAGGTTGTATGATTCACCGGGTAGGTCCCTCTCAAACATATCCTTTGCATGTTAAACTAAATTAAAAGAACTCGATGTTGTTCACAATATTGACCTTAAATTATGCTCTGTTGCATTTAGATCCTTGACTGATGAGAGCGTTTATGTGAATACTAATGGGTTACTGCTTGATTTATAGAAGGGGGGGATTGGGTATGCGATATTTGCTAAGAAATAAATCTGTCCCCAGCAACTCTGCCTGCCGTTGATCTCTTAGAAGAAGTTGATGCCTCAAAGATTTAGTGGGGTTAGATCATCCCAGCCTGCCCACACTAGAGTGAATGAGCAAGGTAATGTCAGCTCTCTTGAGAGATAATATCCAGGATTTTGCTGCCTTCAACAGTGAGTCGTGCCTGAAATGTTCCTGTACCCTTTTCCTTCTCAAAGAAGAACATTTCCATAGAAGTTAACTATATTCCTTCAACAGAATACTATTCATAAAAATCACATAAAGTTATATGCTCCTAGTTCAGAGTCAGAGCCTGGTGTTTGGAAACGCCGTAATTCTTATGGATGAACCTTACACGTATCCGGTTTCCTACGGCCAACCTGGCCTACGGCGCCGTAGGAAAATTCTGGCCTACGGCTAGAGTTATTACACGTATTTGAACGGCCGGTGGCAAGTGGGTCAGTGTGGCACTGTTTGTGGTGGAGGAGTGACATGTCTTCTCTCGACGACAATCTCGTTGCTATTGCTCTAGCGTGCTGTTTGAAGGTGAAAACAAGAAAAAAGAAGATTTGGTCCAAACATTGGCTGCGTAAACGACAAAAATACTCTCATGTTAACTTAATGAAGGAACTAGCACTAGAAAAAGATGACTGGTTTAACTACATGCGAATGGATCATGACACATATTTGGAACTCTTAAGTCAGGTATCACCTTTAATAGAAAAAAAGGACACTTGCATGAGAGAAGCAATTAGTCCACATGAGCGTCTTTCAGCCACTTTGAGATTTCTTGCTACAGGAAGAACATGTAGCGATCTAAAGTTTACAACAATTATATCGCAGCCTTCTCTCAGTGCAATAATCCCAGAAACATGCGCAGCAATCTACAAATGTTTAGGCCCAAAATATCTGAAGGTAAGTTTATTTTGCACAAATAACTATAATTTCTCGTTTTAGTATGAAACATTCATACCAGGTTAATTGAAAAAAATAAAGAAGTTTCAAACTTTATTCCAGAGTATCCAAGGTTCATAAATGTACATGTGCACCTACATTACATTTGGAGAATATCATATGTCTCATAATTATGTCTCATAATTGTAATCCGCCCTTGGGCTTGGAGTAGGTACAGGGGTGCTAGATAGAGATGGAGCTTGGTAATAACTTGGGCTTGGAGTAGTTACAGGAGTGCTAGACAGAGATGGAGCTGGGTAATGACTTGGGCTTGGAGTAGGTACAGGAGTCCTAGATAGAGATGGAGCTTGGTTCTGGGCAATTCGTGAATAGGGCGTCAATGTGCCCATTTCACCCTCGAAGATAGCGTCATTTATAAGCTTTTTAACAACCGGATACATTCCCGGGTTTGCTAAATGCAAGCTTTGTAACGTTTTAGCCACATACATACCAAACACATCATATTCCGAATTTGGAGGTGCTTCCAGCCTTTTTGCTACAAGGTCCAAAACGTGATCAGCTTTGCCTTGTACCGATCTGCGCCTTTTTGGTGGTGCTGGTAGGACTGATGTACTAGTATGCCGTGAAGGCAGTAGCGATGAATCATCCTCATGTTGGGTTTCCCTCTCTTCAGTAAGATCGTCTTCTTGAAATTGCTGAAAAAAAAAGCAAAATAATTAGTAACATAAACATGGAAATTCTGTTTTGAAAGAAAGAAATAGTAGTTCTAAAATTCTATAAGTAAAATAGGTATTTATTTAAATAACTTCCAGTTCATTCTAGCATAGTCTATAAACCTTATATGTTAAATAATTCTCTATTACTATTTTTTTTTGAGAGAGTCTGGAATTTTCCACACTGTGTCGGAGCTGTGGATGGCAAACATGTCAAGATTGTGCCACCTCCAGAATCAGGATCATTCTACTACAATTACAAGGGTTTCCATAGTATGGTGCTAATGGGCATTGCCAATGCAAAGTATGAATTTATTCTTTGTGATTTCGGCATCAATGGACGAATTTTAGACGGAGGGGTAATAAACAGGACCACTTTTTATGACGAATGGTGCAAAGGACATTTAAATCTTCCGCAAGAAAATAAAATTGAAGGTTCTGAAAAAGTATTACCTTATGTGTTTATAGGCGATGAAGCTTTTGCTATGAGAACTGACTTTTCAAGACCCTTTAGTCAAAAGGACTTATCATATGAGAGAAGGATCTTTAATTATCGCCTGAGCAGGGCTCGCAGAATTATCGAAAACGTGTTTGGAATTTTGGTTTCGCGCTTTCGTATCTTTCAAACTGCTATAAATTTATTGCCAAGAAATACTAAAGATGTAGTATTGGCTTGTTGTGCACTTCATAATATTTTACGTGCAAAATGTATCAGGTATTCTATCCCAGATGAGTCTGATGAACAAGCTGAAGATAATATGAGTCAAGTCGAACAATCACTAGCAGGCTTGCAAAGAGGGACTATGAGAAATACCCCCAATGCTGCTAAGAAAATACGAGATGCATTCATGAATTACTTTAATAACGAAGGAAAAGTTGCATGGCAGGACAATGTATGATATTCTTAGTTTGCTTTTCTACTGAATGGTAATGAGTTATCCAAATATTTAAATAAAGAAATAGTGTGAATTATTCAACTGAATATTTGTAAGCTTTCTTTTGTTTGTAAATAAAATATGACAGGATTATATATACATACCTCTTCATTGATTTCCTGTGTATTAAGGCTCATGTTTGAAACAGATGGTTCACATTCCACATTTTGGTCTTTGATGAAATGCATCAGATGAAAATATGAGAGTTTTGGCGTATAAATGGAGTCTGAACCGCTCCCCGAACTTTTAGACGCTTGCACTTTTTTAAGCTCTTTATTGTAGGAGCTCCTCAAGTTGTTTATTTTCTTAACAACAGTATCTTTATTAGCACTAGGATCAATTTCTTGAAGTTTATTTACTAATTTACCATATGCTGCATTTCTCACTTCTCTGTTTGAATAATCCTTAGATTTAATGAACCACAAACATGGCTCATTTCGATAAATTTCTATGAAGTCACTCAAGAAATCACCACTGGCGCAAGAAGAGCTTGCCATGGTGGCGACCTTCCACTGTCAGGTGCAGCCTCAGACTGATGTCATAAACCATACGGTGAGCAATTACACGCTAGTCCTCAGTCGTGACGTACGACGGCCGTACGGCCAACTTTAGTACTGGCGAAAGTTCATCCGGCCGGCCGTGGGTGAGCGTTCATACGGCCGATTTGCTATCACACGCTCCGGTTTGAACAAATGCTAGCGTCGCGACCGACGACGGCGTCGTAGGAAACCGGATACGTGTAATTAGATAGCCAAATCGATTTGCCTGACTGTTCCTCTGCATTTACTGCAATCTTGGCAGCATTAGTGAAGGTTTTGGAACATGTATCCAGTAGTAAAGGAAAAGTCTTTGTCATATATTGTGATTCTAATGCATTAGACTCCCTTTGCTCCAAAAAGTCCAAGATTGGCTCTTTCACGTTATTTTGTAGGCTAAGCAAAAGCAGCCATTTGGGATGATGCTTAAGCAGCAAAGAGTCTCCCCACCCTTATATGAAAAGACCAAATAAATCAAACATTATAAGGAAGTGGCAAGGGAGGCGGATATTTCCCGCCATTGCCAATAATAAGAACTATTAAAGTGTTAGGGACAAAGTTAACCCCTGGACTAAAAGTTTTAATAGCAACCGAAGGATTGAAGTGGTCATAATTTGATTATGGATCAGACATACCAGTGCGCGCTCAGTGTGATAGGTTACTGTCATGTAAGAATACTCTGGTGCTCTATTGATTTGTAAGCAGCAGGATAAGAGTTCGGTCGGCATCTGAAAGTGCTTGTCTCTGAGAATGCTTATTCATTAATTTCATAACTTCATTGCCATGAAAGCAATGAATGGCCTCCCCCGCCTAAGAGTCATCAGGTCTTCCTTTCCCCAGTAATAAACTTCTTATCACTTCTCGCATGTACTTCCACTTTTCTCAACCTTTCAGTTCTTATACAGCACATGATCTGCAAACAATTCATCTTGACAGCTTCCACAAATTTTTTTTCCATATTCACATTCACAAATACCTTTCACCTCCTCAAAGGACATTGTGCTCAGAATCCCTTTGTAAAACCCCACACTGAGTTCCGTAGACATTTCAAGCTTGTTTCCAATCTTCTGCAACCTTAATCAACTATGTCTTACCTCTCCTCTCATCGCAACTTTATCAGGACTATTCCTTAATACTTAAGAGAATCATATACTTGCGCTTGCCACAAAATCCACATTCTTCCTCTTCCAAACCCGTTCAGAATCTTTCTTTCGCCTCTGCAGTTTCTGCTTACGATTCCCAGTCAGCTCTGTATTATCTGCGGAAATCAGTCATTCTCTATTCAAGAATCATTTTATTATTCTTCAAACTTTGTAATTACAGCTAGTCATTTCCTTGACTTCTCGTATCATCTTACTGAATGGTAGTATGATTCTATACAAAACTTCGGAAGTTGTTAATTGAACCAGGGATCTTATTCATATACATATATATATATATATATATATATATATATATATATATATATATATATTATATATAATATATAATATTATTATACTATATATCTATATATATATAAATATATATATATATCGTAAGGCACCCCTTTAGAAGAGTGCCTCCGTGGTCATGGTCGTGGAAAATTCTTTTGTGAAAGAAAAAAGAATATAAAGTATTTCACTTGCATGAAAGTTCTGTAGACTACTAGAGAAAAAAATCATACTTATTATTATGGTCACCCTTGGGAGCAAGGTTACATTACAACGAAAATCAGCGTTAACACACACACACACACACACACACAGAGAGAGAATTTTCCCCAAAAAAGAGGCAGTAGGAGCAAGGTCGGCCCCAGGTGGCGGTTGTGCAGGAAATGTGGTGATTACGACGAAATGTGAATTGTTGCTTCGGGCGACGATTCATATACGTCTTGGGTTCGGGATGTAATAGTATGGCGTCTCTCTCTCTCTCTCTCTCTCTCTCTCTCTCTCTCTCTCTCTCACTGACCGTTTATCGCTTGCATCAACATTTTTATGACAATGAATCCTCCCTGTGACTCTTTATTTCTATTTATCTACACACACACACATACATACACTGACATAATTTCCATATTACATAGTTGCATAGTTACAATGCATCCTCACATTAATTCACGGTTTGCAAATGATACGACATCCAATCATACATGGCCGTTCGCGAATACCTCTCATAACAGGTACACATACCAGTCAACGTGAATAGCTCACCTGGCGCCAATCAACTCGGAGAACTTCACCTGGTACCTTTGTCGTTATCCCATCAAAGATGGTCATGAGGGGGAACTCAACTGCCTCCCGACATCCTTCCTTTCCCACGGTTGTCGTCGTCTATTTTTGTTCTTTTCCCCGATTGTCTGTTCTCATGAGTGACGAAGAGGTTTAAGTATGTCAATATGTTTTCATATTTGTGCGTGCTTTGTTTCGCAGTTTTCGTTTGTGGAATATTAGGGAATTGTTTCAGTTTTAAGGGACAGGATTGAAATAAATCTGTTATTTGCGGTTATAATGCTGAGTACGAGAAAGAGGTCCATGATCGTCAACGTCAAGCTTTCGGACACTGCACACTGAAGAAGAAGGCTAAGTACAATCGAGTCACGTTATTTTTTTTTTATTTCATTCATTCAGAGACATTTTTCAGTTACGACACAAATAACCTTACCATTTCTGTTCGCTGTGGGTCGTGGGATCACTGAATTGTGGACAATCACGATGTTTATTTATGTTGACTCCTTAATGCCTTCCTTGATTCTGCCACTTTATTTTGCATCTAATACCAGGTTAACTTTTACTGCTACTACTACAACTTTTGCCTCCGTTGCTACAATTTGCTCTGACTACCGCCACTGGTATTACCACACCTACTTTTGCAGCGCATGCAACCGCTGTTTTTATCGGTTTCCGCCATTGCTTGCGCTGTTGTTACCACCTCTGCTTTTACCACTGCTTGTACTTCTGTTATAACCTCGTTCACTTATCGGGAGCGTCTGGTAATTATTCACCTGTCCGCTCGTCTGTTCCACTGTTTTTCTGTTTGTCCGCTAAGATTGAAGTTTTTTCTTTCACACACATCATCTGTTGGTGATGGGAATGTAGTCCTAAATTTGATGGATCTAAGGGTAAATGGCGTTGTCTTCCTTGACTCTAAAGGTCGAATAGAAATTCAAATCAAAGAGGAATTTGACCTTGATCACACCTATTGAACGATGCGAAAGTGTTCATATTTGGCACACATGGTCCGCTAATGAATAAAGCCAGTGGGCAGAGAGAGTCATCCAGTGAAATACTACCATTTAGGTCTTGTCTCATAAACACATCTTGTTCTTTCAATGACACCACTACTTTTCAGAAGAAGACTGTTCCTGGTGACCTGTCCAAGCAGTGACCAAAGCCAATGCTGCAGTTCTTCAGTAGGACAAATGAGGTGAAAAATTGAAGGAACAAAGCAAACCCTCTTCCTTATTTTCTCTAGTGACTATTTTTTGTGGCAATAGTCGTTTTCTTGTTCTCATTTCTTTGGGCTTTGGCTAGAAAATGGCCATAGGTTGGCCGTTCCATTGTCTGGTGCTCCCGAAGGAAAAGCATTAAACGTTTCGTTTCGTGCGAACCAACGGACCGCTCTCGCGCCTCTCTGCAATTGCGCGGTGATAACCGAAGTAAACGACGCCGTGGCATTTCCTGTAACGTGAAGGCAGATATTCTTAATGGCCGCCTTTGTTGTATATTTATTAGAGAGAGAGAGAGAGAAGAATACTTACCTAGAGAGAAGGATGGTTTGGGAAGAGATAAGGGAATGACGATTTTTTATTATGTCTGTTTACCAGTGATTGAAATGAGCTGCTGTCGAGAAGGTCAGATCTTCCCAAGTACTTGGATGTGACAGGGAGTGATCACAATTTTTAACCAAGACACACAAAAACAAAAAACTAAAAAAAGATAAGTTTTCTTTGGGAATCTGAAATCAGTAGTTTTCTCAAGGAAGCTAAATTGTTAATGCATTGCAGACCATGTTCTCCAGCGATTCATCCTTACTCTGCAAGACACACCTACGTCAACATGTATGTAGATATTCACGTGTTGTTGCCTTTCGAAGCTTGTGATGGCCTGTTGCATCATGCATCAGTGCTCCGTAGCGGGGTGCACTGTAGGCATTCTAAAGGTTCTTTGCAGCGTCCCTTCGGCCCCTAGCTGCAACCCCTTTAATTCCTTTTACTGTACCTCCATTCATATGATCTTCCTTCCATCTTGCTATCCACCATCTTCTCTTAATTATTTCATTATGCAACTACGAGGTTTTCCTTCCGTTACGCCTTTCAGACCTACTTACTCTCAGTTTCCTTTCTAGCACTGAATGACTTCATATAGGTCCCGGTGCTTGGCCTTTGGCCTAAACTCTGGATTCATTCCATGCATCAGTGTAGAGGTTTGCTGTATTTCAGAATTGTTACATTTGGAACCATCGCTCATGGTGGTTCCAAATTTAACAATTCTGAAATGCAGAATTTGGAATTTAGGCAGACGCCTCAGCAACTTCGAATGGTTGAAACTGAACCTCTCTTCCAAACCAACGACCGCCATACTGAAGTCGTTGTTGTCTCCTCTTGGTCACTTTTTTGGATACATAATGTTAAAGGCTTTCTAGTTCGTCACCAGTCAGTGAAACTGTTGCAGTTTATTCTTGGACAGATCAGTAATCCTATGTCGTCAACTAGATCAGGCCTCTTTTGCCTAATTTACTCAGTATTTTATTCTTTATGAGATTTTGACTCTGCTCCGTAGCAGATGCTGCTGATATCGATTTTTTCTTCTGTTCCTTTGTGTCTCGTATATATCTATTCGCTTCTACATCAGATAACGTTTCTCACGAAACTAAATAATTCGCTTACACGTTAATATTTCCACTACTATCATTATTATTGTTTCATAACAATACTGCCAGTGATACCAGACTTAATACTATCACCATAAGTCATTCTAATAATAATAAAAAAACGCCAATAACACCTATAAGAACTAATGCCACTGTTGGACCCAGCAGTATAATTTGTTAACCTCAACTTGTCCTCCCTTTTTTTGCGAGTTACTTGTATCGTAAACGTATCGTGGGTAGGTTATGTTATACCCTCCAGCCATTGCAGCAAATGGTTCACTACCGGTAATTCAGCTGATTACTGAGCCCTTGATTACACATTATACTTTAACAAATTATACATTTGAACTCAAATAGAGTTTCTTTGAATCACTTACAGTAAAACCAAATGAAAATGCAAACCCAAAGTATGCTGTTCATTTATGAACATCATTCAAACCATTTCATAAGCAGTTAATTCCTGTGGTATCCCATGTGTTGTACTTTAGGGTATTTGGATGAATTCTCACCATTAACGTCTGATTGCGAGCCATAATTACTATAGACTCCGCGAAGTTCTTGCGCACGAATGTCATTTTATTATCTGGAGAAGCATGAAGTTTAAAAATTGTAATCTCCAAATACACTTTGTAATATGATCCCTATGTATTGTGTGCTTCCCTTTTACCTTAGATTTTTTTTTTCCATAAAGCACACGCCGCATGGCCATATAACTTGCGCTTCAGTTTTTGCAATATTTATTTTTATTTCGGTTTTTGCATCGAGATTTACGGCTAGCTGTCAAGGTAACTATGTTTATGGGGATTTTTTTTTAATGCTTATCCCATAATCTCAACGGTTGTTAGACAGCGCCGGAGGGTGCAAAGTTTTAAAGTTATTTAAATGTTACAGTGTGCTGAATTTTATGGCATTTATTTACAGGGTTTTACTGCCAGAGGGCACCTCTCATTGAACTCTTTACAGGCATTACCTTTCGGCGTTTTGCATTGCACCGGAAGTTCCCATTCTTTTTTATGAGTTTTTTTTTTTTTTTTAATGTATGCAGGCATTTACTGACTGGTTACACAGCGCCAGAGGTTGTCATTCTTTGTAGTGTACAGGACTTGACACCACGACAAAAGTTGTCATTTTTTTTTTCATACGGAGCCATTAACTTGCGGGTATTTGCACCGTGCCGGAGATTGCCAGTAAGTTTATTGTTCGCCAGCATTAGCCTGTTACCAGTTGCCATACTTTTAACTAGGCGTTTAGATCGTGACTGTGGCTGCTTTTCTTTTTTATCGTTTACAGGCCGTAACACTTCAGATCGCTATTCTTTTAATTGTACGCAGGTCTGTATGTATATGCTCATATACCTCACCGGATATCGCCTTTCTTTTAACAATAGACAGACCTTAATTTCTGGATTTTAACACTGCGCCACATAGGTTACCTATCTTTCTTGGGGTTTTTACATTACACTTGAGATTGCCATTCTTTTACATTTTACAGAGGCATTAACTTACGGTTGTGACAACGCAAGAGAATTTGCCATTCTTTATTCATTAATTTACCTGGTTTTACACTGTGCCAGAGGTCGCTCTTTTAACAAATATTGACACCGCATCTTAAGAAAACTTACAGTTTTTTACGCCGTCCAAGAAGTGACTATTCTTCCCTGGCAAGAAGTCACTGATTTACAGATTACAGATTATAGACCGCGGTAGAGCTTGCCTTTCTTTTGATTGTAGACAGGGCGTCATTTGTGGGGTTTTATGCTGCATCAGAAGTTACCGGTCGTTTTATTCAACGCAAACTTTATCTTACAAGTTTTTACACCACGACAGAGGCTGCCAATCTTTTAAATGTTCGCAGTCATAACCCTACTGTTTTGACACAGTGCCAGTTTTCTTTCTTTTTATCGTGTACAGGTAATAACTTACAGGTTTATACATCTCACCGGAGCTTTTCTTCCCTCTGTCGTATACAGGCAGTAACTTATGGCTGTTTTTACACCATGCCATCAGTTCCCTTTCTTATTGTTGTACAAAGGCATTAGCTTACTCATTTTCACTCCGTTCCAGAGGCTGCCATTTTATTATTATTATTATTATTATTATTATTATTATTATTATTATATTATTATTATTATTTGTGCAGTTAAGCATAGCCCCAAGAGTCTAAAGTTCCTCCCGATTCAGAGCCGGTCTACTAAGATTAAACATTCCTATATCCAAGAAACCTTGATAGAGTTTCTACCAGGAGTGCTGTAGAAATATATAGTGTATATACATACATACATACATACATACATACGTATATACATACATACATACATATATATATATATCTATATTTTATATATATATATATATATATATATATATATATATTTGTATGTGTGTGCGTGTGTGTGTACATGGATAGATAGATAAATGGAATTAGTTTAGTTATGCAAATTGATAGAAATCAAAATTCAATTCAATGTTTTTCTTTACAGGTACGTGGACTCTTTAGGATAGTCGGCCAAGTTCAGGTTTGTTTAACGGATTAGTCTCTCATTATTACCGTTCAATTCAAGTTTGTGTGAATACGACACGCTAATAATAATACTGATGATGATGATGATGATAATTATTATTATTATTATTATTCTTAGTAGTAGTAGTAGTAGTAGTAGTAGTATAGTAGTAGTAGTAGTAGAGTATTTGCTGCGTTTGAGACACTTGTAAATTTTTTTCTTCATTTCCTTATTTTTAATTTTTACTTAAAAAAGGATAGCTCCATCTGTCTCCCTTGACGCTCGTTTCTCGAAAAATCCTTTACGCCAATTACCCCTTAACCACTCTGCTCCCTCCTTCGCTCCCTCCGCCCTTTCCCCGCCTCTCCGAACCCTCGCTGCTCTCCTCATGCACCGGTTATTGATGGTTGATTAACCGAGATTTACCTATCCTTCTCCTCACTATAACCGCTCAACCTTTCAAAGATAAAAAGATCGATGTGGAGCCCTTTTGAAGACCAGCCCACTTTCTTCATCCTTCCGTTAGTTAGTAGTTTGTGACGTAGGAACTCATGACAGTATAAACATTGAAGGCTCACAGTTGAGACAAATATTGCATATGTCGTGATTTTTTAAAGGTAATTTTGGATAGGATTAATAGAGTACTCTGTTAATCCTGATTTTGTTTAAGGTTAGGACCAGAGCGCGATGTAGAAAAGGTTTTCTGCGGGACAATGTCAATGTTGAAGTGGGAATATGTCAGACTTAGAAATGAGTAGACTCACCAGAGAATCTGTTAAGGCAATTTTTCAGGTCATTCTGAACAAGGGCGAGGTCACGTTGCTGTTTTTATTTTAATTATTCGCATATTTAAAGTATTATATCATTAGAATAATTAAGAATAAATTCCTGAATTGCTATCAGCGATTTTTTTTATCTTATTACTTATTTCCTGCACATCTTACTGTATATTACTTGTGGCCCTTTTCATATGTACCAGACTAAGTATTATAGAAGTGCTCATAGCACTGCCTTAATTTGTATTCTATTACCAGGTGCGTTTTCATTTTAGATGTGGTGGCTTCAGAGGATGTTCACTTTATTGAGGGAAGAGGCCGGATAGCAGAAGTAGGGTTATTTATACAATGGGCAAGAACGAGGGTGAAAATCCGGAATGTTTTGAAATGACCGGCTGAGTAAACTGCCTTGAAAAGATATTGTTTTTCTAAGTAGAAGACCCTGCTTTCCCGCAGACATATTGAATGTCAAAGAGCCTCTCGACATTTGGGAAGAAATTAAAAAGGAAACTATTAATCAACAAGCTGATTTTATAAGGCCTCTGGTGATGCATTTTTTATACACGTACACACACTATGTACGTAATATACACATACACCACAGTAATTAATAAGATACATAGGGGAAAGACCCTACTATTCTCCACGGGGTTAGATAAGAGCACTTAAGGCTATCCGTTCCAGTGGCCATCTCACAAAAAAGAAAAATATGTACCGATTATTGAAGGCTTTTTTACCCTTTATACCCCTAGAGAACGACCGTCCCGTCCTGTTCGGTTTCAATTATTGTACCTCTGACATCCTTACTCTGTTTTATGATGGTCACCTCGGAACTACTTATAGCCAAGTACATGGAAATTGGTTGTTGGGATAAAAGACAGGAAAAGGCCATCGACATGACGAACTGGCTGGGACAAATGTGCGTTGCCAAATGAATGTATTGTATGTATGTGAAATTATCGTTTGCTTTTTGATCAGTCATGAACCAACTTTTCATCAGTGAATACTGAAAAATTTCATTTTTATTATTTTACAGTTATAGATTCAGATTAATTGTTTGAGAAAGAAATGTGGTAAACGGTGGCAACTCTTTCAAGCAAAATCTTCCAGGTTTCTGAGAGCTTTTATTTGTATTTAGAAGACGGAGATGACCAGAAAGAATATTGTTTGTACCCATCATGAACTGTTTCGTTTTTCAAAAGGGAGAACTCTCCCCTTCGAGAGTTTTGCAGAGGCACTATGTTTGTTTACATGGCTGTTCATTGCAATGGTAATTGACACGTATGTAACTATAAATGACCAAAGTCTTGAAGAACTGCGGGTACACAGTACCGATAAACAAATAAATAAATGCATATATATACGCAAGGTCCTTTAAATATACGTATATACTATATATATATATATATATATATATATATATATTATATATATATATATATATTATATATATATGTGTGTGTGTGGTGTATATATATATATATATATATATATATATATAATATATCTGTGTGTGTGTGTGTGTGTGTATGTATAATATATATATTTATATATATAATATATTATAATATATAATTTTATATATATATATATAATATTTATATATTGTGACGAAGTGGGCAAGAGTATCTAGGTGTGGATACCATTAATACTTGGTGCTCGAAATAGTCAAAGATCTGTGTCTGGACACCATTAATATTTGTTAACCCAAATTGCCAAGTATCTGGTTACTGGTTACTACACTTACCATTTGTACTTATTTCTGGGTCTGGGACACCCTTTGTACTTAGGGCACAGTTCGTTCAAGTACTTGGTTGTTACTTACCTCACTACAGCCAGCGAAAACCTGACCCTTCATCATAAATACTAAACGACTGAATACTCTAAAGGTAAGAGTGAGCCCTTATATAACTGAACAGTCAAGAAAACAATCAGTCTAAGTTCATTAAAATAGGTGTGAGGTAATCTTAATTAAAGGGCATCACTCGTGCAACTTCAAATCTAAGTATTTCCCTGATTCTGATTTATTTGTGGGAAACGGCACAATTATCACTCTATATTTCTACCTAAACAAAGTAAAATGTATACTGATGGTTAAAATGAAATGCTCATATAAATTTTAAATACAAAAATTATTTCTAAATTCAAAATTTATAAATGAAATTCACAATCTCAAGGAAATTGTTATTACTTGAAAACAAAAGTTTAATTAATTCTTGTGTTAATTATTAACCAAAATTAAATCAAAGTTTATCAAGAAAATTAATTAAATTAAATCATAAAGCAATAATTAAATTTGAAATTAAATTTAATTAAATGCAAGTTAATTCACAAGTGTAAGATTCAAAATTTACATAATAGAATATTATTCAAACTAATTAAACAAAATAAAGACAATGCAGAAAAACATAATGCATAATATGAAAACAATTAAAGCATTGACAGTACAAACATTAAGCATATAAAAATGGGATATGTCAAAAGAACAAAGCAAAAGATAAACATGTTTAAAAAATGATAAAACCTCGAAGTGCACTTCAAAACATTTGTAAAAATACATTATACACAGCTGCAGCTTCAATCAAAAGGCCTGTTACAATTTTACACTTTTTCACTATTTTCGTGGGCACCTTCACAAATTTTAACAGAAATAACACTGTGTTCAGATTCCACAAACAACACATATATTACTAAGAATTATATAAAAATTAGTGACCAGCTCGTTACGTTAAGTTACTGAAACAGCCTCGCGCACTCGACAGTGCGAGTGAGAGAGAGAGAGAGAGCAATGTTACTCTCAAACGAATGCCGCTCTGTCTCAAGAGTGAATGAATCTATGTTTTATATGCGTAACTGTCGTATCAGGGGAATGGGTGTATTTCAATGTACACGTCTAAGACGAAAACATATTACGTCAACTCTATAGGGATACCTAATACAGGGCCTCTTTGACTGTGTTCACATATGTCTATGAATAAGGCTCTCTTGTTCCTTTACAGGCTCGACCGGGATGATAAAAAACTAGCTTTACTCATCTATTTTCAAGGGGTTGGATAACATTGCGGCCTGGGGGGTCTTACGCTTGTTTCCGCCGATAAAGAAATTAGCTTAGCTAAGACATTCTCAAAGTGGGAATACAACCCTCTTCACAGAGGCTCACATATAAGCACTTACGTTACTTCAAGATAAAAAGTTGGATCACTTAAGGCATGTTATCTTTAAATTTGGGAAATCTGAACACAGAAACAAACATTGCATAACATGATACACAAGTTCTGACGTGAATTAATCATATTACCACAATTATAATTGCATTCCAAACTTACATTATAATTAAAATATATATATATATATATATATATATATATATATATATATATTATATATATATATATATACATATATATACTATATATAATATATACACACACACACATACACACACATATATATATATATATATATATATATATATATATATATATATATATACTATATATATATATATATATATATATATATATATATATATATCTATGGCTTATGATTTAAAGTTACATATCATTATTCATTTTATTGAACATCAATGTAAACAAATTATAATGTCTCCTGCAAAACTTTCAAAATCGTGAGTTTGCCCTTTTATCAAAACGGAACAGAAAACTATCATTCTAAATGAAAGAATGAGATATATTTATGCTTGCTTATTCCACAATTTATTTCATACACCTCTTTGGGTATTATGCCTTCATGTATATCATGATTTTTATTATTAATTAATACAATAATAGTCGGCAGCATCATTATATGTTTTTGTTAACATTTATATTAGTCAATAATGCGAATTGTGATAACACAGATCAAGTGAAGCAAAAATACCATTCGCTCAGTTAAGCCGAAATATGAAATAATTTTCGTCATAAGGTTTTTGATTCGCTTGGGTTATTTTAAAGGAAACGCATAGATGGAAAATGAAGATTTCGCCTTCACTCATCTCCTTGTGTCGGTTCTGTAAGGGTGAGAATTGCTTGAAGATCGTTATTTCAGTGGCCACATCTGCTACTGGGTGAAAGAACTAAGAAGAGCACTGTGTAGGGGCAGGGAACCTTGAAGACATCCTCTATCGGACATTTAAGAACCGATAGATAGCTTTATTGAGATCGAAAAAAAAGGGAGGTGAATGGGCCACAAGATACCCGAAAACTTAACGTTTTGTTGTGATAGGAGACGCACATATAATTATCCTTTAGACAAGTTCCAGAGGGGGAAAGGTCAGCCCTGTGTTACCTGCAGTCTCTCACCGGCCCCTCCTTCCTTTCCTCCGCCCAGCCATTCAAAGCCAAGGTCAGAAAAGGGGATATCGTAGGTATAGGTGGAACTGGAAGAAGAAGAGGAGGAGGACTGGTGGTGGTAGTCTGGTACTCTGTTCGGATCGGGTGGGGATTGTCTGGTCTGGCCATCCATCCGGTTTACAATCTCCTTCGGTCCAGGCATTTTGGCGGACTTCCCTCCCGCGTTTGGCCGCTTTGTTGTCTTCTTTTGTTGTGATTTCCTCTCTCTCTCTCTCTCTCTCTCTCTCTCTCTCTCTCTCTGAATTTGTGATGCACTGGAATAAGCTCAGCTCGCAAGTGGGGGACCAATGTTTGATTCTCGAACCTTTGAGATGGGACGAATGGGGTCGATCTGTAAAATTCATTATTCCTCTTTAGACCCAAGAAGTGCATTATGTACCTAGTTGTTAGTCGACCATTGTAGGTTGTAGCTAGAGTGAAAAAAGAAAGAGTGAAGGCTTGACTGCTCATCACGTCGTCAAAATGTTGATCATTAGAACGGGAGGGCCTCGACGAGGTAATCCTCTCGCCGAGGTAATCCTCTCGACGAGGTAATCCTCTCCTCGAGGGCCAAGGGTTGAAACTGTCCTCAAGATTCTTAACAACACCCTTTCCTGGTTGTAAGGTTTCGTGTATTTATTATGGTTTGTGCCTTTTTCTCTTTGCTGGATTTGGTAGTGTGTTGAATATTTTCGCCAATATTATTTTTGTTATCGTTACCTGTGTGTCCGTGTCTCTAAATATGGCAGCAGCATTAAGTGTGAGGCAGTGGCGTTGTTTTTAAATTATGTACATTACTTATTCAAGTTCTTTACTTTTTTTAACGTTAATAATTGTGGGTAGAAATAAGTAGGGGTAAAATTATGCCCTTTTTTTGGGGGGGATGCCCTCATGCTATAATTAAAAACATTGATAACAGCTTAAAATGATCCTAAATTGAAGTAAAACACATTATGTACTCATATCGTCAAAATTATGACAAAATGCTTCACAGTGTCATGACTGTCATAGCAGTCGACTTGACACCATTTTAAAGGCAGTATATAGAAATTTTGCTTAGTGCAAATAGCGCTGAATGACCATAATAGGTCCCAGTGCTTGGGCTTGTCCCTAAATTCCATAATTCATCCATCCATTCATTGAGCAAAAATGTGTGGAGTCCAAGAACTTTCCTCCGGCAAGTGCATTTTTCGTCAAGGAAACATATTGATAATTAATTTTTTTTTAGCATGTTTCTCTTTGCTTTAATGTATAATGGCAGGTATCAATGGCATTAGTCTATATAGCTTTGAAAAGCTAGTTTACTGTAGTTTGCAAGGGTCACGCAAATTTATATATTTCTGGTGCTTTATTTGAGCTAATGTTTTATGCCAAAAAATATAAAAACTTCTGTTTGTTGCATTTTCACGTTATATTTGTTATTTTGTATTTTTTAACGCTACCTATTTCCAAGCGTAAATGTGTTCAACTAGAGATTGCTGAATTAAGATCAGGATGGTGCACACTGAAATGAATATTTGAATGCGAATAATTTTAATATAGTAAAATTATGATGATGATGATGGTGATGATGATGATGATGATGATGATGATTATTATTATTATTATTGGCAAAAAACAAACTTAACCTTCCCATTCTATTATTGGCGTCATTTTTAAAAAGAAATTTAAGATTTTAAACGGCGTATTTTTCGTATTTCAGAATTTCCACATTTCACAGTTCACTCCGTTAGCATCAAACAATTCTCCTTAATCTCTCTCTCTCTCTCTCTCTCTCTCTCTCTCTCTCTCTCTCTCTCTCTCTCTCTGTCGTCTGTTTGTGTTCTTACCTTTCCATCCAGCGTACCTCCACCCGCCCCTCCTCGAAGACCAGGTGTCGGCAGGAAGTCACGGACTTATCTGTTGCCTTTGTTCTCGGCTTCTCTAGCCTGCTCCTAACCCTCTTAAACACCCCCCCCCCCCCGCCCCCCCCCCCCGCCCTCCCCCCATCTTACCTCCTCTCCTGTGTACATGCCGGCGGCTACGCATGCACGCGCGCGCGCTCACATTTACACACAAAGGCATATACAGTACACACCTATACTCACGCACGATGATGCTCCGTTGCGATTGTCTTCAAATGTGACGTCAGAGATGTTGACGTTCTTCTTCTTCTTCTGTTCCTCACAAGAAGAAGAGGAGTCTGTGAGAGCCAGACTTCGACGATGGGTGAATGTTCTCATTGAGAGAGAGAGAGAGAGAGAGAAGATCCATTCAGATTTGATAATCGAAACGTTGTTTGATGTTGTTTAAGATTAAGCTGGCTTTATGCCAGCACGGGCTCTTGCTCAAGAGCAGCCCGTAGAGTAATCGAAACAATTTACTGATTTCCATACAGTTTCGAGTAAGGACAGACCTACTAAACTTCTTCGTCCCTCTGTTGACTAAAACAGTGAATTAGGTATATGGTGGTCACGCGACTTTAGTTTTCCTTAGTCAGTTGAGGAGGGAAATGCCGGAAACCTTAGTTATTCAGTCATTCTAGCTGCAATTTTGCGTCGAGTAGTCAGTTAAAACTCTTTGTTTCACTGCTTACCCACATATTGGACTGAAGTAGATTCACATCAACCGTGCACCTGATGTCTAGACCAGTCCCTTACGACGCTCCTGATTGGCTGCTGTTAAGCCAATTACAGGGCTGGAAACTCAGCCTCTCTCGAGAGTTCACATGGGCAGGATGTATGTTTCTCCTCTCCTGAGGGATACATTTGAAAGACGTATCCCTCAGGAGAGGTGGATCATAGATCCTACCCATGTGAACTCTCGATTGAGACTGAGTTTCCGGCCCTGTGATTGGCTTATCAACAGCCAATCAGGAGCGTCGTAAGGGACTGGTCTAGACATCAAATACACGGTTGATGTGAATCTACCAGAATACCTGGTAGTCAGATGAATGTTGTTGGTCGCATCCAGATTGCAACCTCATCCCTAAAGACTGGATGCAATCTGAGAAGAAGAGACACCCTTCGGAGCCACCCCTAGCGGGAAAAGATGGTAATGTTAGACTAATTTTGCTGTTAATAACTGTTTTTATAATAGTTAACAACGTTAACATTATTAAAAGTTTCAGCTTTCCTTTATCAAATACGATTTCTGAATTCAGGTATATTTATTGTATGTTATGCAGTGTAGCCCTTGACTCTTCCGTCATTATGTCTAATGCTCTTAATTTGCCTCGAAATAATACCAATAAAACCACAGTCTATCTCGGCAGTTCATTGGTTCCCTGTGACGGTTTAATGCCATAAATGCTGCTGTGCGTCATTATGTCGGTGAGCCTGGCATTACGTATTTCCAGCGCATTCGTGGGTTTATTATGATGTTATTCATTGAAAGTTATCGAACTTTTGTAGGTGATGGCGAGACAAATTACGGTGGAGACTATCTATGTTTGTTGGTAAGACATATCGGTTATAATGATGAGGAAGATGATGCTAAATCACTGACTTACAAGTGTGTCTGTTCATAGCATTGTGGTTTGCGCCTTCGGTCTAGCGTCATCTCTTTATAGACTTTGGGTTACTACGGACAGTCTTGCGTGGGTTCGAATCCCACCAGGGAAGGAAAAACCGTCATCTCCTTCTCAAACGGATTCAAGGTTTGCAGCATACAGAAAGTAAGGCGAAAAGGCCATTGTGGCCATGAGAACAAAATGTATAGGGTGACTGTGATCGGTAGACATGCAGACATAATTGCAACTGTTGTATGAACGTTGAACTTGTGACTTTTGTGTCTCGTCTGTTTTCGGAGCCACTCCTATTAAGGACAGTTTTTTTTTTTTTTTTTTTTTTTTTTTTGTTACTCGGCATTACTCGTCCTCTCTCATTTTCCTCTTTATTATTCCATGGGCTTTGTGAGGTCATTTAGTTTGCCCTTCTTTTTTATATTATAAAACCGCTTTCTCACAGAATTAAACTGACCGAAAACAGTTCTTTGTCTGCTAAGATATGATCAACACTAAAGACACAATTCTCAGAAATTGTAAATAATATTTTAAGTTCCTGTTAGAGTCTTGTTCCAAATATGTAATCATTTAATGATTATATTTTATTAATACAAGGTATATACATTTAGATAAAATTATCCGTATACTCTCTATTGCAAAGTTTATATATATATATTATATATATATAGTATACTATATATAGATAT
>NC_087208.1:75315881-75328381 GCF_015104395.2 Macrobrachium nipponense | reverse complement strand
ACATGTCTGAGTTATTGATGGTCGTTTTCCGTGTATGCGGAGGAGATGACAAGGAAGACCTTGGAAGAAGTCGAAGTGTTGTTGGTGAAGAAGTAAAGATTTGCAGAAGGTGGCGATAAGTTGAGGTCATCTGCCTACGGCGAGAAAGAAGTCGTTACTTGCAGGAATGAACGCCTGTCTCTAAACTTGATAAAGGAGGATAAAAGAGGACAGGCTTGCATTCACTTTGTAACGTTACTTTATTAAATAGACTATGTTGAATCATCTTTATGAGTGTCATTTCAATCCCATAATTGTTTTCATGGTTAATTCCTCCAATGAACCATCCGAACAATCATCCGTCATTACGTCTCTTCACCATATCGAGAAAAACGAATGTGGGATCGTCTGTAACCTGTACCTGTAACCCTTTCAGGGTTCGCTGATGGTGCAGATGCAGTGCTTTAGTTACTGTGTTGGATTAGGGGGTAGGGGGTGGGCGGGGCGTAATCGGGGGCGTGGTTGGCTGGCTGATGGGATGATTTTGGCTTGGTATCAATTTCATTTCTCTCGAGTCTTCTCTTTTTTTCTTCTTGGCCTTCTTTAATCCCCTCCTCCTCCTCCTCCTCCTCCTCCTCTTGTTCGTACGCATTTTAAGGTTTTGGAACTTTTGGGTGGGGTCCTAATTGGGTTATTGCTTCTATTTTGTCTCGTGCCTTTGGTATCTTTATTGTTATCATGAGTTGAAAGAATTGCAATGTTTACGTGAAATTTTACCACGTAGAGTGATGAATGTTTATGACTGTCTCACTTACACTTCGGCCGTGCATGCATGCGTACGTAGACAATCACGCGCGCATGAGGCAGATGCAAAACGTCGCAAGCAGAGGGCCGAGGTTTTGCGCGAGGAAGAAGACACCACAATTTCTGAATTGCGACTCATTGCGGAGTTGCCTCAGCGGGAAAGCTGCTGTATGTTTATTCTTAAAGCCGAAAGACGCCGTCGTAAAGCGACTGAGAGAATTGCAAGAAGTCTCAGACGGAGACGCCGCGATGCGTTTAACGGGGCTTGAAAAAAAAAAAAAAAAAAGAAACGACTCTTAACATAAAAGTAAAGGGAAAGTGTTCAAAGAATGCTCTCAAGAGAAAGTTAAGATGAAAAGAGGGAGGTGATGAAAATGGGAGAAAAACAAGGAAATACGAATAGAAAAGCTCTTCTGGCGATAGGAGACAAAATTGAAACAAAGGTCTTCGCAGAACGAGAGAAGAATGTAAGAAGAAAGTGATGGATCCCCCAAGATTAGGGAAAAGAGAAAGGAAATGGAAAAAAAAATTCTGAAAAATATGAAAGAAAAAGGAGGTAAAAGCGAGGTGTTCAAAGAATAGGAAAAAAAAAAGAGGGAAAGAGAGCCGGTATTCAGAGTAGTAGAATAAAAGAAAGAATGGAGGTTAAAAAAAAAAAAAAGCCCCTGAAAGACACAATAACACTGAAACAAAATTGAAAGAGAAAAGCCGAAAAGGGATTGGGCAACAGCCATCCCTAGTCACATGAGTTTTTGATGCAAATCAGATCTACTCCTCGATTGCTCTGAGTCTGAACACGATCTGGTCTATCTCGGAGATGCGTATTATGGTCATTACGAGTTGTTCTCCTCCTCTGTAATGTGATGGAACTTGTGTGTTCAAGCGGCTCTGAGTCTGAGTTTGAGAAGTGCAGGTGGATGCTTCTGTTAGGGTTGTGGTGAAAATAAGGGGCAGAGAGCGAGAGGAAGAGACAATTTAATTTATGCATGAACTAACAGAGAGAGAGAGAGAGAGAGAGAGAGAGAGAGAGAGAATGCCCAGATCACTCATTTCATCGAGGAGTGTCTTGAAATACCACTCTCACTTTTGACCGTTTCATTTTCTCTCTCTCCTAATCGGGTACCTACAGGTTTAAGGCACCGACCAGGTGTAGTGGCGGTTGTGAGGGAGAAGGTGATTTTAAGTGTCTGCTGCAAGAACTTGTTGAGAGAGAGAGAGAGAGAGAGAGAGAGAGAGAGAGAGAGAGAAGAGGTGGTTGGGTGGCGTTGGGCGGATGCGTAGGCGCAGGGAGAAAAAGAGGCGGGTGAATGGGTTGGAGAAGGTGGGTTAGATCTCTCTCTCCCACCCACCTACCACCACCTCAGCAGAAGAACAACCCCCCCCCCCCCCCCCCCCCCCCCCTCCCCTCCCCCCCCCCCGCCGTGGCGAGCTTCTCTTTTCTGAGTGTGCAGGTTCTCTCTCTCAGCAAGATTCTGCGGCTGAAGAAGTGAAATGTCGGAGGAAGTCTTTGTGTCGGCTTAAGTTGATTGTTAGATTGACATTTCATGCTGAGATATCATAGCCAGTGTATGTATGCATACATTCAAATATATACAGGCACAGGTACAGAAAAACATACGAACATGAGCGGTTAAAACGTAACTCTAAACGGGGAATGGTTTTATTTTGCTTGTTATCAACATTCTGGCTTAGAGCACAGATATATAGTTTTGTCTTATACTACTGTCTTATACTACAGTGATAATTTGCTGTAGCGTTCTAGGACCTCACTAGGAAGTGTTGCCGCTTGCACCAGAATTCTGAGGTGTGTGGGAATTTCTGTAATTCTTGGATTTGTTTCCGATTTCCGAGGGCAAGCTCAAGTTCCATTGTAAAATGCACATCATCGTATATGAATGTTCTTGAAATTGTTTTTTCCAGATTTGGAGATTATAATCGATACGATTGCCAGGGGAATTCTTCGACTCTCTCTCTTCTCTCTCTCTCTCTCTCTCTCTCTCTCTCTCAGAGGACCGAGCTGGACTTTGCCAGTCAAATCACTCTATGTATTTCAAAGAAGCAAACCTCGTAAGTATAGTTTTTGATTTGAAATCAATTCAACCGATCACAAGATGGATATAAAAACATGAGCGTCGGTCTGAGCCTCTCTCGGTATAAAAGCTGTTCTCTCTCTCTCTCTCTCTCTCTCTCTCTCTCTCTCTCTCTCCTCTCTCTCAACGGTTTGTAATTTCCTTTAGAAAATCATCGTTGAAGACGTGAAGGCTGCCGATAGAAGAGGAAGAGGAGGAGAAAAGGTCACATTATCTGTGGTGGTTGAATGGGGGATGGAACCGACGTGGTCAGTTGCATGGAGTGGGGCGAGTGGGTACCTAAAGATTACGGAGTGGGTGGGTACTGGACGTCCAAAATCCCCCTACCACCCCCAGCTAGGAATGACTGCAGGAAAATAGGGAGTGGTTGCAGATCCTTGGGCTTTGAAGCTTGTCTGCCATTTAAGCAAGGTTGCTTTGGCTTTGGGGAACGGCAAATCCAATTGAGTGTTGATATCTCATTTGTTTTTGGTTATCATGTAAAGTTTTTTTTTTAACAGTTAATAGCACAGAATTCGAAAACTTTGAAGGTCAAAGTTTGTACGATATCATGAAGTTTTTCCGTATGAACACTTTGAATCGTGTTCGTAAAATATACATCACCTTTTTGGTTATTGGAACATTTATCATATATTTTACCGCAGGAAATGAGTTGGGTTAAAAGCTATGTGTGGAATGTTGTTTGAGTCATTGCGCTGGAAGAATGCTTTCGATATATCGATGGTATTTAAAAAATGCAACCAGATGTCGCGCCTTTCTCCTTCTCCCATTTCCGTTTCCTCTTTGGTTTCTTTCTTCCACCTTTCTCAAGATGTTTGACTTTTGCTGCCAATACTGCTACTACTGATAGCAATGAAATGCTGTTGTCGTAACAGTTTGTATAACTTCTAAAAGTGCCAAAATGACGACAATAACAATGCACTTGGCATTCTGCCTTCCACACAACCCGAATTCCTCTCGGGCATTTGCTCGTTGCTTGGCGATATTCGGCTTCGGAATGCCAATGGCTACTATGGCACGCATGCGTATGAATGGCAGTCTTTATTTTCAATCATTTTCTGTTTAGTTTGGGATCTTTTTATGATGAGTGTGTTTGTTTTGTTGATTTTTTTTTTCATCGTGATTTTCTCATCTTATGATAAATATTCTATATGCTGCTGGATTTTATGTTGGTCTCATATAAATAATTGACCCCCGCCTGTGATGTGTTGGAATATTTATTCATATATATATATTTTTTTTTTATCTTTTTTTATTCGTTGAAGACACTAATTAATACAGACATGGGTGCCTCGGGTCACTTAACCTGACCACCGGACCGAGAGGAGTTGGACAGCTAGTGGAAAGATACCAGAGGTACCGGATGAAAAATAAAAGGCTGCAGATCAGCTGCAAAGGAACTTTGGTATCATATACAGTGTGCCACATGAGGCAGAGTGTGAGTAGTACCCCCTTGAAGTGGGAAATCTAGAGGCAATATCTTCGTGTTGGGGCAGAGCAAGAGGGGGAAGGACTTGTCCTTTTAAGTGGCAGCAGACAAACCTCCCTTTCAAAATGAGGTAGTTTGAGTAACGAAAGAAATAGATTAAAGAATGATTAAGGAAATATAAAGAATATTGTTTGGCAGTGAAAGTTCTGTCGGTGGCTTTCTATGGGGTTGGGGCACTCTTGCTGCTGGTTTTCCCTCTTCCTTCGGGTATGGGATGGGGGTGGGCATTGTGTTGTTCAGCTTCTCATCAGTTTCACTGAAAATACGAGATCAGATGGGAACTGACCATTTTGATTTCAGCAAATGTGATGACATTCTGACGCTGCCATTTTTTCCGGTATCTTTCGACTGTCTTGACCTTCGCTGAGTTATCTGCGGAAAGGGAGAAGACAGCAGATAAATGGTGTTAGTGGATAATCTCAAGAGAAAGACTCGTATATATAATCATCCCCTTGGATGTGATGATCGACGTCGACGAAAGCTTTATCGTCGCTTAAGTGGTCGATGCCGAGACTTTAGATAAGGCGGCGAAAGGTCTTTGTCATGTGATCAGTCGGAAATTCCACGACTTATTTGAATGTGGCCGTTATAGGTGTGGGTTGACCTCCTCCCAGCGGTCGGTTGATGAAAGAAGATGATGTCGTTACAGCCCCGGTGTTCGGGAAATGAATTGGGTGCAAAATTTAGAACGCTCTATCTCCCCCTTGCCAAAGAAATTATTTTAAACTCTGTAACCATCTCAAAATCGAATCACCTCTTGCTTGGCCAAAGCCTGTCTGTCCATTCACAAAATTCCTTCGAAGTTCATTCATAACTTTCCGAGATATTTTCTAGAGCGACAAACCAAAGACGAGAGAGAAAAGACAGGAATCGCATTACCCGTTCAGCTTCGTTAGTGGCGGTGAAAGTGTATGCAAACTATATTGTCTGAGCTTAGAGAGAACATAACTACTTTTAACTTCGTGCTCATGAGTACCTTGAGGTAGTGGAGAAGTGACTTTAGCAACATTAAGCATTTTAACTTTCAACTTGTGCTGGAACACACACACACACACACACACACACACACACACTGAAAACTTCGGATCGTGGTAGGTCTGAGTGATTGGTATTGGGTCGGGATTATTTGTCCCTTGCCGGCTTAGACGTTGTACCTTTGCCACTTTGAGTCAGAGATGATCAGTAGACAAACCATAACATTTTACTGTGAATTTATGGGAAAACATCAAAAGCTCCGTTCATCATCATGTGACGTAGATCGCAAGCAATTCTTTTAGTCACCGTAGTTCTTCAGATTACCTTTATTGTGTAGTTTTCCTTACTTCAAGAGGCCCTTTCAAATTTTAATGCAAAAGAGAGTGAATTCCACTCTTTCAGGGAAACTGATTGCTATGGCTTATGGGCCCATGCCAATCACAAGCCCGGATATAAAAGGAGGGTAGGGCGTTTGGTTACCACCAGGGCATCGTGATAAACCAAACGTTACTGCAATAGCAAATACAATCATGGAGAACACGAGAGGCAAATGCACCAAAGACTGTGTTGTATTTTTCTGCCATCTCTCTCTCTCACTCTCTCTCTCTCTCCCCACAAATGGCTACCATTTAGTCGCAGAGTCACGTATCAAACACGTTTCTGACGATGACGCCATGATGCCGGATCGCACATCTGACCCTAGCCTTGTCGTAACCCCCCCCCCCCCCCCCACCCCCCCCCCCCCTCCACACCCTTCCATGATCATTGTCCTTCCTGCTCTGTCCAGCTCCCCTCCCCCACCCGTTCTTTCTCGCCCGCCCACATATTTTGTTTTATTGTCCAGTGAAGGAAGAGGAAAAGAAGAAATAAAATTTTTTAAAATGGTTGGTCATTGTTTGGATATTTTGCGACGTCTTGAATGAAGGTTATTATTTTTATTTTCATTAATATTGCCAGTCATTTTATTATTTCCGATGTGATTGTTTAAACTTTATTTAGCTAGCAGTATTATATTAATTATTTTTCATTGCTGATGTAGATTTTATGAGCTTTGTTGCTTTTGAAATCATTGGTAGCTCGCTTTGCATACTGCTACGACTACTTAGATTCTGCCAAGGTCCTTTAAAGAGTATATTTAAAGGACCTTGGATTCGGGCAGCCTTGTGCAGGCACGGGCTCTTGGGCTTTGCGGCATAACATCTCTGATCGCTTCCCAGCAGCATTGTAGGAAACTTCACGGGAATCTGATTCCTTACTTAGGTTCATTTAGGTGGTTCAGTGGTTCACGAATTCATGAAAACCATAGGTGGCCAAACAGTCGATTGCGGCCACTTGTTTCGTCGATTGGTGTACCCCCCACAATCCTATATAAACAAACAAAAACACAAGTATATGTATATATATATATATATATATATATATATATATATATATATATATGAACCAATTGTACTCGTGTTTTATCGTACTATGGCGCTATTTGACATTTTTTCCCCATGCAATATATGTGATTGTGTCGTATGGTAAATCGTAAAAGAGTTTCAGTCTTTAGAGTAGATGTCGGAGTCCAAAAGTCTGGCCCCCTGAATTGAAAACTGTTTATCATTCATTCGGATTACGACTCTTGTTTGTAGAGCCGAGAATTATGTAAACAAATTAGGAGTCATTTGTTGAAAAATATGTACCGTTATTTTAAATTAGGATCTACAAGTGTAAAGACATCTACATTTAATATTTATAAACCTGTTTGGTGAACTTGATTCACTAATTGCTCGTGTGAATATATATAATCATAACTTGAAATAATGAATAATTCATATACAACTAGAATGATTCATCTGGGTAAATTTATGTCATTTATTTTAGACATCGGCTCATTAATATAAATGTGTGTTATCTATTTTCTTGGAAGAAAGAAGTAATTCATGCAAATATGTGTATCATTAGTTTAAATTATAATTTACGTAAATCTACGTGTCACTCAATTGAATTATGAATCTCTCGTGTAAATTTATGTTATTCATGGAAATTATGACTCATTCATGTAACTCTACGCATCCTTCATTTGAATAACGTCTCAGTCACGTCAATCTGCGAAGCATTTATTGCGACTTACTTCTTTAAATATATATGTATCATTCTTTTAAAATATAATTCATTCACGTCAATTCATATAACACCCACAGGAATTATGACTCGTTCGTGTAGATATGTCGTTCATTAGGATTATGGCCGTCATTTATATTGGTATTCTTTTGAATGACAATTTCCTGTTGCTTTGTTGAAATTCTTAACGTGCCCATAATATATTCAGGCCTGTTTTCCATGGTTTAAGTAGGAGAGAGAGAGAGAGAGAGAGAGAGAGAGAGAGAGAGAGAGAGAGAGAGAGAGAGAGAGAGAGAGAGAGAGAGAGAGAGAGCATCATAGCTAGAAATTCCTGTATTGATTTCCGTATCGGTTAACTTTATTTCAAATATGTTCCAGAATAGTTATTATGACCGAGAGAGAGATATTTGTCCTGCAAAATTATTTCTGTATTTCCCACTTTTTGTCAGTATAATCTAGAGCTTACGAGAGAGAGAGAGAGAGAGAGAGAGAGAGAGAGAGAGAGAGAGAAGAGAGAGAGAGGAAGAGAGATGGGGGGGGCCAATAAATAAAGCTAAAGAAGTTAGTAGGAACTTATCCATAAGAAAATGAAGGGTGGAACTACCTGTGCTCTTGACAGCAGACCCATTAACTTGTCGAGCAGAGACCGTATTAAGTTGGGACGAGCGTCCATCACGAAATTGAACATTTATGTTTTTTTCTTTTTATTGATTTCATGGATGCCGCTAGTCGTGAAGCGATAAGTATTGCAGAATTCCTTTATGAGTTGTGTATATATTATGATGTTTAAATGCCATTTCCCCTGGGAGAGGGTGGCTCTAGAAAGCGCTAACTTTTTACGTTCTTCCGCAACTATTTTGGGAGATGGTTACCAGCCATCATTCTGCATTCTTATTTATTTGGGCTTGTGGTGTGAGAGGTGCTGCCTCAGGTTGAACAACGTTGAGGTTATTGTCCATAGGTTGCTGGGGTTACGCACAGAAAGGGGAAATTACGGGTGCAAACTTTCTGTATATATAGCGAGGCTTTTATATTATCTTTTCGTATGCGTCGAAGAACGGGAATGGTTGCATCACTCAGGGTAACTTAGCAATAAGAAATTTAATATGGACTGCAACACATCGCATAAAAATAGGCAATATAGCCGGAAGAACTCACTAAAATTTAGGCTGTAAAGACATGTAGGAACATATTTATTTTATTTATATATCAAGATTTCATGTAAATTCCGCCGCCCCCCCCCCCCCCTCCCCTCTCTCTCTCTCTCTCTCTCTCGCTCTCGCTCTCTATCTATCTCTCGTATATATATATATATCTATATATATATATATATATATATATATATATATATATATTATATATATATATATATTATATATATATACACGAGCCTCATGGTATTTTGATAACCTATCGAAGGACACAGGTTCCCCGTGGACGAGGATGGTTGACTTGGCGCGTTTCTCATGTAACCCCATCTAATATCTTTGTTGCTCCAAGCAATGACTTAGGTACTTGACAGTTAGACGACTGTGATGATCGTAAGCATGTTTAAAAAGGGGATGTAACAAGCAAGGTTGACAACCCATTACAAGAGACGTGTTGGCAGTCCTCCGTGGCATTACCTTTACTTATGCATAGCATCACGTCGTATATATTTCGTGATCAAATTATTCATCATGGGGGCCACGTTGACTTTTACCATCCTGTTCGTGCTGCTGAGTTGCTTTGTCGCCTTTCCTGTAAACACAGACTATATTAGTATATACTGGCCGTAGGCCGGCATTGTTTGAACCGTAATCTCATAGTTCTTTTTCCTCGTAGAACAAAAGTAAGAGTATATTTGGAACCTTCGCGAAAAGTTCTAACAGAATAACGTTTTCTTTTTTTTCTCTATAACCCTACAACTAATATTAAAGAAGTTAGCATGGCTGGATCAAAACGGTACCCGATTAAAACCATCCCCTAATATCATCGTTATTTTGTCATCGCAGAAGAAAAGTAAGAGCATATTTGGAATGTTCGTGAAAAGTTCTAGCAGAATAATACTTTCTTTTTCTCTACGAATTTGTAGAGAAAAAAAAAATTATTCTGATAGAGTCTTTCATGAGCATTCTAAATATGCTCTTATTTTTCTTCCACGATGAAAAATGTACATACATATATGGGCCGACTTTGGTTCAATTTGGTCCAGTAATTTCGCCGTCTTTAGCGAATATACACACGTACGTACATAGTCCGACCCTCACCCATTTAAACTTAGTGTCTGCTTATACAAACAATCGAATGTTTGCATGGGATGTAGTTGACAGTGTTCTGGCCAACAACAAATGTGAAGGAGGGTATGGGTCTTGAAAATTCATGCCCAAATCCTGTCTGAGTACCGGAAGGCATATGAGGAAGGAAGGGAAGGTGGAGGGGTTACCGGAAATCTCATCCCAAAAAGGGGATTTTGACGTAGGAAAAATCTATTTCTGGGCGAAGGGCCCGTGTCGCTCCGTGAAATAGGTTCCTTTGGCACTATTTCTAAGGTAAAATATTGTTATAATACCAGAGAACCGCTCAATTGGAAATGCCAGAATATTCTGGCTCGCTCTGCTTAAGAACGTTCAACAACCTTCAGGAGATTGATGATAGGTACTGTATTCTACGGCAAACCGTCGAAGAGAGAGAGAGAGAGAGAGAGACAGAGAGACTTGCCAGATTTTAAATGTTTGTGTGTGTTTTTGAGCGAGGTTGATAAAAAGGGAGAGGATGACGAACGACTTGTTGCTATGTAGAGCGTGCGGGCCTTTCTTAATCTATGGGATTATCGCTCACATATATACCAAGGTGAGGGAGGTAAAGCGAACTCCGAAGTGAAATGTTGAGGAGACGCGAGACGGATGATATACTTCTCTCTCTCTCTATCTGCATAATATACTATATATATATATATATATATATATATATATATATATATTATATATATATCATTATACATACTACATACATACATATATATATATATATATATATATATATATATATATATATATATATATATATATATATATATATGTATGCATTGGGAGGGAGATAGGCAAAGAATATATATATATATATATATATATATAATATATAGATATATATATGTGTGTGTGTGTGTGTGTGTGTGTGTGTGTGTGTGTGTGTGTGTATGTGGTAATGTGCAGTACATACTACAAAAAGGACCTATAGATCTCGATTAGGAAAAGTCGACGAAAGTGTTTGTGGAGACGATAAAATGATTTTATAGCAAAGGAAAAAATTGAGTCGTCAGATACACTTGGATGGAAAATAGAGTGAGTGAGAGGAAGGCAAGAGTGTGATAGAGAAGCAGGAGAGAAAGTGTGTGAAAATGCACTGTGGATCAAAAATTCCTGGAGATGTCGGCTTTTGGCGAGTGTGAAGGGTGAGGTTGCATTTCAGGCAAACTGACGTAGAGGAAAATATATCAGAGGCTGCTAGAAAATATATCACGCGTGAAGAACTTTCGTATTAAACCTAAAATGTTTTGAAAGTTACCTCTGAGGTTGCTAGGAAGAACAGTCTCATGCGAGAGAGGAAAGCTGAGTTGCTTAGTCATATTTGATTGTTTCTGAGGTCTATCGTTATGGAAATGATGACCTAGTGAAATTTATGAGTCTATTGAGTGTAATTTCTGTAGCAAGGTTTGGTTTGAAAGTCTGACTGAGAAAAATGAGGTTTCCACATATTCGAAGGTGATAGAAGTGCCTGCGATTGATTCGAACTTTATCTCATACTGAGGAACTGAACTGTTATTCGTTTATTCGTGAGTGCTAGGAATGAATGAGGGTTTATTCCCGGGATCTGGGGATCCAGGCCATATTTAGCCCAGTTCTGTTTCCCAGGATTTGGTTTCCAATCCTGGGATTTTCACTTTTTTCATATTTTTTTTGTATAGATTACATTCAATAATGTAAAAAAAAAAAAAAAAAAAAAAAAGAAGCCCCAAGGGGAAGAGGGATATCAAGTTTCAAGAAGAGTTGCAGTGAACAAGTTCAACGACGACCAGATGCTTTGTTTCTTGCTACATTCTTACACCATGAAAAAAATATTGTTAAATATATGCATCATAAAATAAAACTAATATCCTTTTCACTAATTAGGTAATTCAATATATATTGCAATTTTTCCTTTCTATCTCATTACAAAATCTGTTCTTTTTGGATCCGGTACTTTTTCAGCTCTTTGAACTATGAAGAAAGAGAGAGAGAGAGAGAGAGAGAGAGAGAGAGAGAGAGAGAGAGAGAGAGAGGTCAGTGCTGAGGATGAGATGTTCGCATTATGGAAAACCGAGTGATAATTTTACTAGTTCTGAAGGACTAACAGGTTCACCAGGATCAAAGTCTACTCTTATGGAAGCAGCTAAATAAATTCTTACCAAGAGTGCTTCCAGAAACTGCAGTCAGCACCGACACCGAGGAGGAGGAACTGCCAAAGGGGATTTGGCTTCAGAAATTTTGGGAAAGAATTCAGTATATTTCAGGCAACGGGAGTGAGGATACATAATTTGGAGAAGATATTTCAGGCCCTCCACTCTCAGCCACCAACTTCAAATGAAAGCTGAAAAGGGCTTTTTTTTTTTTTTTTTTTTTTTTTTTTTTTTTTTTTTTTTTTCAGCTGGTGGTCTTTTCATGACCAAACTAAGAACAAGGCCGACAGACCAAAGTATTGACTACTTATGCTTCCTGAAAAGTTATTTCATGAACAGCTCAGCCTAATCTCACAGAAGAATAAGACAATCGGAAGGCCTATTATGCCCATCGTAGGCCTAAGAACTATTATCTACTGTTTCCTATGAACAATGATGAGCTGAAGTGGACTTACGATCGTCTTATCCTTTCAAATGTTTCATTTCCATTAATAATGTGCAAATGTTAGTCATGTAATGAACAATAAAGTGACATTGTCATACTGCGTAATATAATTCATATCAATCTCTGTTCACACTTCCAGTTTTAAATATGATAAGGTACCAGTATTTACCATAAAGGTTTCCTCAATTGAATAAT
>NC_087208.1:75293381-75310881 GCF_015104395.2 Macrobrachium nipponense | reverse complement strand
GAACTAAATGAAGTCAATCTTTCCGTCTTAGAATCAGACCCAAGCTGGTTACAAACTAAGATATAATCAACAAACCAGTCTTTTCTTTGAATCAACGAGTGCTCATCCCATCTGGAATGGGGAATTTTTTCATTCATTTCCTTCAGGATTTCTAAGCTTTTAATGGAAGCTTATCCAAAAATGTTAGAAAATAGAAAGGTTTAAGATGTCAGTCAACTGTCTATTCGTTTCTCAGAGTTATCACTCATATCATATCAGGATACAATGTATTTTCCGCCTGCGTGTTCCGCCTTAACCAACTGAACAAGTCAGTAAATAATGAAATTATCACAAAGGTTTTAAGAAACTTTAACAGAAGTTTATTTGGCATGACTCAGTCTTTTCCTTGGTTTCTTGGGCCCGGTTATAACCCATTCACTTTTATAGCAGTCTTACAAACATTTATTTTTGGGATGAGGTTGCTAGACCATTAATGGCCTTAAGAGCCTTCCACCCCACAGAAGGTGATGGGAGTTGATGTGCTTGGGGCATGTGGCATCGTTTGAAGGTCACTTATCAGAGAACTGACTTGGCTCATTGGTGTCAAAGTAAGTTATGACGATGGTCAGTTGATTGTGGTGTTGTGCGCCACCTGGTGAAATACCTGTCATCACAATACCCTGCTAGTAACAATATATATATAATATATATATATATATTATATATATATATATAATATATATATATATATATATTATATCATTTATTATTATAAGTAGTCAAGTGCTGCCAGTGTCTCTCGACCATCAACAGACCCAAGTTCGATCCGATGTGGGGGAGGAAGCGATTTCAGCTCATTTCCCGAGAGAGCCATTGTGCCCTCGTTGACCGGAGTCAATAATTGGGTATTTGGCACTTTGTGCGATAGGTTCGCAGCTTGGGTATGGAAGGGCATGCTGCTACTGCCAACTTAATTTCAAAATACTTTCTGAGAACCGGGGGTGTAATGGTACCGATAATAGATTAGTAGATAAAGAGCGACTTGGTAACGAATGAGGATTATTTTGCTTTATTTATAACCAAAGGGAGAGATCTCGACACATTGCGTGGTGGTGATACAGCTGGAAGTCATATCAATTGACAGGGAGGCGAGGCGCATTCGCGCTACACGCGCTCGGACTTTCAAGGAAGTTCTGACGTCTTGATGAAGTATTCGAGTGACGATTATGGACGTCGTTAGCATATGATGAACGAGAGGTCAAAGATGTCATTCATAAATCAAATCGGCATAACAATATAGAACATGTTACTCGTCAAGCGCGGCTTACGTTTGGAGTTTTATATTATTACTCCCCGTAGGACGGGAGGCCTGATAATGCCGCCAGTGCACCTTACGAGATACACTGTAACCCCTCTAGTTCTTTTTACTGCACCTCAATTCATATTATCTTTCTTCCATCTTGCTAACCATCCTCTCATAACGATTGTTTCATAGTGCAACTGCTTTGAGGTTTTCCTCCTGTTACACCTTCGTAACCTTTTACTCTATATTCCTTTCAGCGCTCAATGACCTCATGGGTCCCAGCGCTTGGCTTGTGGCCTGAATTCTGTGTTCCATTCCATTCCTATATTAGTATTACTTACGACAATATAGATACGCAGGTAGACAAGTAAAAACGAAAAGACAGGTTCGAATTGTATCAGGGAATTAATTCTTTTTTTTTATTTATATTCCCTCTAGGTTTACTGTCACTTCACTGTCTCTGCTTCATTTGGGTTCGATCCCACTCGAGTTGTAATTGGTTCCTCTTGTTGTTTCTCATTGAAAAGAGTATGCAAAAGCTGTCAAGAAACTGGGAACTATAGAAGTCAGTGCGGCTGTTTAGAATATTTTTCTCTGGTAAAGTGGACCATGGGGACGATGATGATTTATATATATATATATATATATATATATATATATATATATATATATATATATATATATATATATATGTATATATGTATATATTATTATTTATATATATATATATATATATATATATATATATATATATATATATCTGTGTCTTTTTCTATTTACCTCTTTGTATATAGGAAATACATTCTCTTATAAACGCATATTCTTAAAGACGGTCGCAATCATTGCGGAGGTCAGCCTCTTGCTTATTTTTTCTGTTTCAGAAAAATCTTGCTTCAGAACGTAAGCTCAAATAAAATAGCAGTTTGTAAAATGTTTATTGGTAATTTGAATTCGCGATGAACATGAATAAACCACCATTTCACTGTCTTTAAATATCACTAAATAATTGGGTAATTACAGTAATATTTGTAGACTGAATCTTTTCTACATCTTTTATAATCACGAGTAATTTTTTGCCGAGACATGATGTTAACTTCAAGAAGGTTTTTTTCATTATCATTACCAAAAAACAAACTTTAATAGCATCATTTTTAGCCTCCGATCCGAAGTAATTTTCTCCGTGAGATGATCTGGAAAATAGTGAGAAGCTTATTTCAGCAAATTCTCGATCATTTTATAAGCGTGCGCACACACACTCATATATGTTTGTATTTGATTATGTATGTACACTTACATATGTACATATATTACATATGTACACACATATATGTTTGTATTTGATTATGTATGTACACTTACATATACAGATACATATATATATATATATATATATATATATATATATATATATATATATATATATATATATATGCAGTAACTAGGTACTATGTCGTACCTCTAAAGAAATGGGGATTCAATCCACAATGATGTAAAATCCTGCTTTAGTTTTTATAAAATATATATTTCTTGTACTGCAACTTATAGCTTTCGACCATCAGCTGGGTCCATATATATATATATAATATATATATATATATATATATAATATATATATATATATATATACACATATATATATATATATATATATATATATATATATATGTATGTATGTATGTATGTATATATGTAAATTTAAGGTCCTTGAATATTCGAACATTTATCCTTGTTCTTTTTCCCCGTCTTTTGTTTGTGAGAAAAGCGCCTCTCGATTCCGAGAGAGTCATGTTGCCGAGGAATCCTGTCTCTCGCCGGATTGAATTAAGCATAGCTTGTCTAAATAAAGGCTGATCTTATCTCAAGCGTAGCGGAGAAAATATTTCGATTTTACCTTGTTAACATTCTTAGGTACGAGTTTTATTTGCCGAATCTCTCTCTCTCTCTCTCTCTCTCTTCTCTCTCTCTCTCTCTCTCTCTCTCTCTGCCCTGCCCCTGGGAAATCGAATAGACTACTTTTGTACTTGTTTGTGTGTTCGTTCGTTTATTTGCTTTTGAGGTCGGTTGATGGAGGTCAGGGTACTTTTTTTGATGAGAGAGAGAGAGAGAGAGAGAGAGAGAGAGAGAGAGAGAGAGAGAGAAGAGAGAGTCTATATATTCAAAAGAGGTACTCTGGAGTTTTTTTTTTTTTTATTTTTTTTTTTAGTTTCACCTTGTTTAAGGAAGATATCTTATTTAACATAAACTTGTCATTGGACACATTGATCTGCTGCATTAAAGAGATTTACTTGGTAGAATGCCTCCACTCCTTCTGGGTTTGGACATTACCTCGACGAGGTAATGATGTTAGATATAATTTAGGACCTGGACGCAAGGTGCCAGATCGAGTTGGATTTCGGCCCGGGATTGAGGTCGCTAGAATGACCGGTGACATCGGATCTGGACTCGTATGGCAAGACTTGTTTGATATATTTTTAATCACGTGTTCTGATTAGTTAGTGATGGTTGAGACAGAACAAAGGAGACAGCTCTTTGGGTTGGAGGCCACGAGCACTCTCGGTTAGATCATAGTACTGTGTAGGTCGGGACTCGGGTTGATAGCATTTAAACATATGACAAAAAGCTCCAATGTCATCTGAGGTATTTTTTGGTATTTTTTATTCTCATACATTTATTACCTCTCTGTCATTTTCGTCTTCAGTGTCAGTGACATTCATTTTGCCTAACGCTTGTCTGTGCCATCAATAACAGACACGGGATTATTCCGTCGCTAATTGCGCTGAAATGCATTATCTTGTTGAGTGTCCTCCCGCTCTCGCGAGCCGAGATATCCGATCCGGCCGCCATATGCAAATTGAACTGTGAGTCACCTCTGCTGTGGCTAGGTGGTTTAGTTCGTTTTCTTTGATCGTGGGAGGTTTTTCTTGTAGTCCTTTCATCTTTGTGAGGGAACTGAACGATTCAGCTATCATTTTCTATAGTTTCAGAAGTTTGTATTCTTTCTGACATATTTTTGCTTATGATGTTGAAAGATACAGGTATGAAGAGGAATGGGTATTCACTATTATTGTTGTTAGATTAGTAGACATTGGCCAAGCCACGGTTGTTCACAATTCGTCTGTTTAAGTGGTGACTCCAGTAATGATGTTCGACAGCGCTGAGTTTTGGAACTCGACCTTCCTCCTTTCATCGAGTTCATCACTGAATTGCTCGTATCTTTTGGTGATGTCGTCTTGTCTTGGAAATATCGACGTCTTTTGATTATGTATTTGGGAATGTTAATCGCTGTTTTGATGGGTAGGAATTTATCTGGATTGTTAATGGTATATCAGAAAGGAACATCTTTCAGCTCTGCATGTTTTGAGAGTATTGTCTTCGAATGACACGTTTTAAAAATATAGATATTTCTTAATCTCGTTAAATTAGTCATATCTTTTAATAAAGCATAATTGAATTTTAACTAAATACAAATGATTCAATTTATGTATCTTTCTACTGATTAGTAAGCGCGTAGCATGTAGTCTATATCTTGAAATGGCAGTATCTGTAAAGGACTTATCTTGAAAATATTAACTAATCTTGACTTGGTATCAGGGAAGTTTAGGTATTTTGTCTGTGTTTGTTAACTTTATTTGAAGATTCATTGTTTTTGGTCAGTTCAACTTCTTGTCTAATCTTTCAAGTTTTCTAAAAATGTCAAGTTGATATTGCTATGAAAGTTTTCTCTCTCTCTCTCTCTCTCTCTCTCTCTCTCTCTCTCTCTCTCTCTCTCTCTCTCTCTCTCTCTCTCTCTCTCTCTCTCTCTCTCCATTTTTTAACCCATCTCGAATTTCAGAGATTAGAAAAAGTAAAACCTCTAGTAACTACAAACGCAATATGTTGCCAAATGTTATGAAGACGTTAGTTAGCATCTCTTCGCTGCCAAGTGCAAAGCCTTCTTGTCGGACATCTTCATAAACCGCATCTCAATTTGGTTCTTCTGTGTTTTGTTGACTTCTTCTTCCTCATATTCTTCTCAAATTTCCGAGGAAGACGGCACGCCTCCTCGGCCATTATATGTCAGTTTCTGTTTAGATTATGTTTTCACTAAAAACCTGCGGCAGACATTTGGAACCAGCTCTTTTTGCGGTCAGTAACAACGAAGAGTTGTAAGCTACTGAAAGTAGTTTCTTAAAAATCGTTAAATCATTATCGCGTGTTCAAATTTTCTGTTTCCCATTATATATATATATATATATATATATATATATATATATATATATATATATATATATATATATATATCATTTGTGTGTGAATTTTTTGTCACACACCGCGCGATGTTTCATATTCACAAACATTAAGCCACAATTATTGTCGTTTGATATCTGATTCACTCTACCTCGGGGAATTTTATACACTGGAGGGGAATTATAAGTGATAAGTGATTCGTTACCAAAAAATAATAGTAAGGAGATTCGAACTCCCAAATACACACACACACGCACACACACACACACACACACACACACACACATATATATATATATATATATATATATACTATATATATATATATATATATATATACATGTGTGGTGTGCGTATGTAATGTTTTTTTTTCGGCTTGTAAGGTGAATGATAACACTTAGCCAGGAATTCCAACACTATGACACTCACCATGAAGGATAAAGTATAAAGTATTTGAAATACCTTCAAGATGTATTGATGAGTATATAGTTTATGTCGTACAATACATTTTTACTCTAGATGACTGAAATTAGCAGTTAGCTCTCTGGTTCTTAGCAAGTCTATTGGGATGAGGTTGCCTACCTTACGCTCTGGTCCACCATGGTTGCCACCCTGTGCAGACAAACAACTCCAGCTACTCAATTTGTTTCGTAGGTCATTTAGGGCACAAAAGGTTTTCAATTAACAGAGAATGTCTGTGCGCCCAGGATTCAAACTATGGTCCTCTTGCTTGGTAGGTGAGATTGTCGCTGGTAATGCGTGTTTATGTCTGTTTGCTAGGAAATGAGCTCCCCAGAAGAATGTTGCAGATGGAATACCTGAAACACGAAAATTGTTGTTGGTGACATGAATGGAACATAGTAGGTTATTGAAGGCGTAGGCGTGGAGGGTGTATTGGCCCTGTGAGAACCTGCAAAAGATGATGGGGTTCGTTTTATTTGTGAAATTTGTTAGGCAAGCAGAAGTTATAAGGAAGCCAGAGATGAGGGGAGATTTTTGGAGGTAAAACCACCGGAAAGACATGAGTACGGGGGATGGGGGCGGTCAATCAGATGACTCAGTGAAACTTGCCGTGGGTGTCTCTGTTCATTTTTGGAAACGAATCCGTGACCTCACTTCTTCTTGTCCCCCTTGGAGTGGCCCCAATTAAAAGCATTGCAGAAAGCACTGCCCCAGTCATCTTTCAACTGCTAAATAATATAAATCCCCTTTGCAAAAAACTGAAACTTTCGAGGCATTTTATGTATGTAATATACACATAGCTACATTTAATTGCTTATATATATATATATATATATATATATATATATATATATATATATATATATGAATAACTTGATCACGAAGTATATAAAACGTGATGCTATGGCAAAAAAAAATAAAGGTTTTTTGCCACGAAGGAAAAAATGAAAAAGCGAGGTAGCCAAGTACTTTCGGTCCTGTTCGGACCCTTTACTGTAAAGGGTCCGAACAGGACCGAAAGTACTTGGCTATCTCGCTTTTTCATTTTTTCCTTCGTGGCAAAAAACCTTTATATATATATATATATATATATATATATATATATATATATATATATATATATATATATATATATATATTATGGGCTCTAAGAAGAAAAGTGGAAGTAAAGCTTGAGAGAACAGAGATGAGAATGCTGAGGTGGGTAATGGGAATATCTGCTCGAGAGATTGGAAAATTGGAAAATGACGAAATAAGAAGAAGGGCAGGCTTAGTAAAGATTATAGAGGTGATAAGAGAGCCACGATTGAGATGGTATGGGCATGTGTTGAGGATGGAAGACGAGGAGGGAGTGAAGAGGATAGGGAGAAACCTGTTTGAGGAAGAAGATCGAGAGGGAGACAGAGAATTAGACGACGAGGTAGAGTGAATGAAGATATGGAGAGAAGAGGTTTGGTGACGATGATGCCCTCGATAGAAGGCAGTGGAGAAGCGCATCAGGCAACCGACCCCTTAATGTAGGAATAACGGTGGGAAAGAAAAAGATATAATATATATATATATATATATAAAGCAAAGAGCATTAGGAAGAGACTTTCTGATGTCGCGGCCTTCATATTTTGAGACTGGCACTTGTCTGCCCTCCTTTTCCTTGAAGTGTACTTTGCGTTTTTCTGTAAGTTTTTAAAATTTCTTTTTTAATTCTTAACTTTTATATTGTATTGTTATTATTGTATGTTTATGTCTTTCAGTTTGGTCATGAGTTTAGGCCTTGGAAATTTGCACAAAAGATGAAATGCCGGGAGACGTCAGCATATATATATATATATATATATATATATATATATATATAAGTATATATATATATATATTTATATATATATTATATATATATATATATATATATATATATATATATATATATATATATAGTATTTATGGTTGTCATGATCCTCTTCAGTTGCGGTCTTGCCATCCACAGGCGAGAGCTTTCTCGCCTACTTTTGTTTAACAGCAGCTCAAGGCAAATGACCGTGTTATGATATCATCAGCTTCGGAATCGCAGTTCGTCATTTATGCTTCGTTGCTTCGCTTTGGGGACACAAGCTTCATGTTGACATTGGGAGTCACGGTTCAGCACCCTCCTTCCTCCATATTAACTCTCTCTCTTCTCTCTCTCTCTCTCTCTCTCTCTAGATTTTTTACATAATTCGTCGTAACTGAGTTCATTGATAATATTATAGCATCTTTGATATGCATGTCTTCATATCTTCTTTTGGGATGTAGTACACATCGAGTACCTCATTGTGGGACACTACTACTGCTTATGCTTTCCACCCATTCATTCTGTCGGCTGTCGGGCTTTTTACTGACACACTGCAGCTGGCACCAGTTCACTACATGTGTGACAAGTGTCCTTCGTGAATGCTTCAGCTTCAATGGAAGAGTGATAACGGATAGGAATTTATATTCGGATGACCTTGGATATTGTGACGTCAGTTGGTTAAACCAGTCAGTCAATCAGTCAGTGAAGGAGAGGCATTTCATTCGTAGCCCGTGGAGACGCTTAGCAACAAGGATGAAGTGTGACACGTTAATCATAGAATGGACGGCTTCGTTAACCTTTAAACAGGAGGCAGTTGGCGCAAAGGGGCACTTTGCAGGTTAACTACATACACCATGACCCCGCTTAATACCCTCCCCTCTCTCTCTCTCTCTCTCTCTCTCTCTCTCTCTCTCCTGTGGGGTGGGTTAGTGTTCCTAAAGAGGCAGCCCTCTCCTAAACCCCGTGGATGTGACAGGACCACGTTTTAATGTTGGCTAGCATTGTTGTTGATGTTGGCAGCTGGTTCTGTTTTGGCGTTTGTAAACATTGTCGCTTCTGTTACGAGATTTCATTGTATTTGTTCGGAAGTGGATTCATGTCCTCTTTATGTGTTTGCCTCGGCGTTTTGTGAAGTCGCCAGTGAAAACAGGATTATGGCATCGCTGTTCTCTTTCAGTTTTCCTGGAGTTACCCTTATTGATGGCAACGTATGGTGTGCTTATATATATATATATATATATATATATATATATATATATATATATATATATATATATATATATATATATATATTGCAAAATACTTTTCTGCTACATTTTGAAGATGCTTATTAACCTAAATGAATGCTATTGCTCTCTCGGGACACTATAAAAAGCAGCAATAAGAGGGGAAGAGATGAAAAGCATCGTGATAGTAGTGTGTTTTGGAGCGCTCCAAGATGGCAACATCTTATCTGACATTGTGAAATCACATAGCTGAATGTTTTATTTATATTTTAGTGAGTTTCTAGTTACCCGTTTCCTATCTCAAGTTATCTAAGAAATAAAGTAAATTTTATTTTTTTAAATATTGTTATTAATTCCGGCCACTACAAAAATCTAATAAATACACAATAATAGTGTTGTCGGAATATATCAAAATCTGTATCGTAAAATGATTTTATGATATAAATATTATACATTATATATATATATATATATATATATATATATATACGTATAAATATATATATATATATATATATATATATATATAAAGAGAGAGAGAGAGAGAGAGAGATGAGAGGATTCGAGCGAGAGAGAGAGGAGAGAGAGAGAGAGAATTCCATCCGATAATTCTAGTGTCACATCTATCAAAACCAAAAAGGCGTAAGGTACGTTTTATTAGACTCACTGTCAATAAATCTAAGATGCAGTCAGCTACTTTATTTCCCTGACACTTCCAATGTCAAATAATCGATGATGTGTGGCTTGCGTCGCACACAACGAGGTACTTTTCAATCTGTCTCTTTTATCGGTGGAATGCTTCCCAGAATACTAAATGTGCATCGGGTGAATGGAGACGTCTTGTGGGTGATTGGGTATCGGATGTTGCTTGTGTGATGAGTACGGGGTACTGGGTATGGGATACCACTGAGCAAACTTGCATCTCGTTACTCCGGTGGGGCGTCTGATAGAAGTTTTGGGGGCATCTGACAGAAGGTCGGCAACGGTAGGATCTTGAATTCTCTTTCACCTTCTCTTGATTAAATAACGACATTAAAGTCTCTCTCTCTCTCTCTCTCCTCTCTCCTCCTCTCTCTCTCCTCCACATAAATAGGTTGGAAGAGGTACTAGCAAAGGCAACAAAGTTAATTCCATCCCTCAGGCAAATAAGTTACAAAAGACGACTAGAAAGCCTGAACATGTATGTCTTAGAAACGACGATTGCGAGGATAACTAATAAAAACATTCAAAATATTGACAGGCACAACAAAAGTAGACAGCAACCTCTTCACATTAAACGAAAACCAGACTAGAAATGATGGATGGAAACTAGAACTGAAGTTGTAAACAGCAAGTCAGCAACAGTGTGGAAGAGTTTAAAAGAAAGCTAGACAGAATCATCAGGACACAGTGAATGAATAGTAAAACCTGCTCCTAGAGATGGACTAATAAGTCTTTGAGACATCCTAATCCTAGTAACTCCTCCTCCTCCTCCTCTGGATTACATGGAGATATTAAAATTCACTCTCTCACTCTCTGTTCAGCACTGACTTATAAAAGTGAGAGTCTCCCGAGTGTTGTACTTTTAGTTTTAAGGTAATTGGAATTCCACCCGGCCTACCTGAAGCTGGGGTGAAAGTAAGCTCTTTTTTTTTTTTTTTTTTTTTTTTTTTTTTTTTTTTGTAGCAGACTTCATTTACATACCCATGCCCTGGCACGCGCATGTACGCGACAGCCACATCTGACGGTCTGGGGTGATGATACCCCGTATTTGGAAAGTGTTTACGTATATATGTGTATAATGTATATGCAATCTAGATACATAAATATCTATATATCTTTTATATATATATATATATATATGTTGTATGTATTATATATAAAAAGCGTTATATATATTATATATACATGTATACATATATATATATATATATATCGGTATGTAATCTCAGTAGCTGATAATTATTTAAACAGGTTATTACCTCACCCTGAAGCTCTTTGGAATATCTAAGATTTATTTTTCCAACTCATGAATATGTTGATTCTGATAACTGGTCGGTTTGGCTCTTTCCATATATATGGTTGCGGTTCAACTATGAACTTTTATTGTGACTAAAATAGAGATAAAGTGATATTATTATATTATTATTATTATTATTATTATTATTATTATTATTATTATTATTATTATTATTAGAGTATACAGCTTCACAGATTGTGTTGCAGTCTTATTCGTATGTGGACTTTAACCTTGAAACAACGAAGTAGGACCATGATGGAGGAACGAGCGTCATGAAGCACCACCTATGTCAGTACACTCTACTACTTCACACATCAGCCAAAGGAAAGGTACACGGACCTCCGGCAGACTTCCATTTGTCTACTAATCTAATTATTACGTTAAGACGCAAAATGGTTATAAAACGCCCCGAATCACAAAGACACTTTATACACTGTAACTTTCTACTTAGGCACTGAAACTTACAAATGCGATGATGACCGTACAATTTTTTATTCTTACAGTGCATTTTGCACCTCGGCTGTTGTGTGTAGGTGAAAGTTCATTTTCTTTTGTTCTCTGAGGAATTCAGCCTTCATTTTATTGGGGTGTTTCGTGCCGCAGCCGCTATTTCCTTATGAGGCAAATTTCGGACGAGACGTTTGTAGCGAACGACACCTTCGAGGAGTCGCGTTTTTTTTTCGTTTATTTGTGCATTATTTAGTTATTTGCTTTTTGCCTGTCTTTTCATTTTATTTAACTCTGCCATGAGGGTTATTATTACATTAGTAGCGGTTCCAAGGTCGGATAGATTTTTAAGGGAGTGTGAGTTCCCAACTCAATCCAAGCTTCAATGAAACTTGCAACAAACTTTAGCAGTGTGATGCGAGCTGTATTGAGTTGAATTAGATTTACTTACAGAGTAACCTCCTTGTAATTCCTTTTGATGTTTTCGCAATTTTTCGTTGATGATATGATTTAGATGTTTTCCTATTATACATTGTGTGGTTTAAGTGTAGTGTTACAAGGTGATCCAGTTTTTTAATGTTATTTCGTCTTGTTTTCTTGTAAGGTAAATAGTATTACAATGATATAATAGGAATTACTGACCGGATACTTTAGATGTTTTGTTGTATATGTATATACATTATATATATATAATATATATGTATATATATATATATATATATATATATATATATGCATACATGCATACTCAAATTTCTTAGAACAGCCGGCATGCTGTCATCAACCACTGTTATTGGCGATGGGCCTAGCCTTTGACTAAAAAGTCCACCTGTTGGTTAGGCTGGTCGAGGAACAAAAGTGATTACAGCAGTTAGGGAAACAGAAAACTTTGAAGTTAGTGTTGGATTACACCAGGGATCAGCATTAAGCCCATATTTTTTGTATTGGTCATGGATGTGTTGAGTGAAGTGATCAGGAATGAAGAGCTGTGGAAATTGTTGTAAGCCGATGATCTGGTGATTACTGCTGAAAATGAGGAGGACCTACATCTGAGGAGGGTTGGAGACTGGCTAGAATCTTTAGAGAGGGTTGGCTTAAACGTGAATGTGAATAAAACAGAGGTTTTCCTGAGCAGTATGGAAGATAGAGACAGAATAGTAATACAAGAAAGAAGAGGCTCGATTATAAAACAGGCAGAAAAGTTTAAATACTTAGGATGTGAGATTGAAGTTGACAGTAGGATAAAAGCTGCATGGGGGAAGTGGAGAGAGGCAGCTGGAGTGGTATATGATGAGAAAATGTCATTCAAGCTAAAAGTCAAGATATACGTATAACACAGTGATAAGACCATTGTTAATGTATGGAGCAGTGGAGCAGAAACATTGGCTCTAAGAAGGAAAGAGGAAGTAAAGCTTGAGAGAACAGAGATAAGAATGCTGAGGTGGTATATGAGAATATCGTTGCTTGGAGATTGGAAAATTATGAAATAAGAAGAAGGCAGGCTTAGTAAAGATTACAGAGGTGATAAGTTAGATACGGTTGAAATGGTATGGGCAAGTGTTGAGGATGGATGACGAGGAGAGAGTGAAGAGGACTAGGGAGGATCCTGTTTGAGGAAAAAGATCGAGAAGGAGACAGAGAATTAGATGGCGAGATAAAGTGAAAGAAGATATGGAGAGAAGAGGTTTGGTGAGGATGATGACTTTGATAGAAGGCAGTAGAGAAGCGCATCAGGCAACCGACCCTTTAATGTAGGGATAACGGTAGGAAAGAAGATATACATACATTCATATAATTATTGTTCATAGATGACACGTGATAAATATGAATGAAGGAAATTCAATATTACTGAATCCCAGCTATCAAGTAGGACTTAACCTTCTGCCTTCTGAGTTGCAAGCATAAAACTTGGAACTCAGAAGACAGGAGAACTCAGAAGACACGAGTTTAGATCCTGCTTGAGAGCTGAAATTCAAGTCTCTTATTTAACTGTCAGTATGTGTGTTTGTGTGTGTGTGTGTGTGCGTGTGTATGTGTTTTGAAAGGAAACTATAGTGTCCTTGTCCATTCCTTTTGCATAGAGTTCTCGTCTTACTCAGGGCAAAGTCTGTTATGTTATCCACATTTATAAGTTGCAAGCAACTTATAACTCAATTTCTCTAGCTGGTAAGTGTAGGCGGTGGCTCCCATATCTTGTGGGTTATCTATTCGTTCTTATTGAATGATGATTACGGACTGCTCGAGGAGCAAGAGCCCGTGTTGTCAAAACGCCAGCTCCACCTGCAGCAACATAAATTTTGTCGTCTCCTTGAAGAGAAAGTTCAATTCACTTCCAGAGTAAAGGGTGCGGGAAATAATGGGAAAACGCATAATAATGAATTAGTTGATATATCTGTGATTATTATGTTATTTTCTCCTCTAGGGTAACATTTCGCAGATTTTGTTTTTTTCGTGAAATAGTAATATTGATAATAAAGAGGTCACTTTAAAAGGTCATTTTAAAACCAGACTATAATCGCCTTTCTGTTTTGCAGGTAATGGCACGTGATCATGTTGACAGGTTACAGCTAGCATACCCAACCTTATTCGTAAATAGTACTGTGTTCAGAAAAATATTTCCTAAATCATATTTTTAGTTGTACGTAATAGGAGCACACTTTCATCGTAAGAATCATGTTGTGTTTTCTAAATATAAGTGTTACAACCTGACAATATATATATATATATATATATATATATATATATATATAAAATATATATATAATATATAATAAAAGGAGCCCATGAAAACGCCAAAATATAGAAAGAAAGTATTATATTTCAGAAACTGCAGTCTCTGAAATATAGTACTTTCTTTCTATATTTTGGGATTTTTATGGGCTCCTTTTATTAGATGGTATTCTGTTGTAACAGAATATTTTTACTAGTCATATATATATATATATATATGTGTGTGTGTGTGTGTGTGTGTGTGTGTGTGTGTGTGTAACACTGGGAAACTAATGAAACAGTTTGTAATGCCTTACCCGTTTGACTTTATTTTTTTCTAAGACATCTTCAATAGGAATGATACTTAGTGGTAGAAATTTAAAGTAGTGATTTTAGGGTGGCGTTACAGAGGGGCATACGTACTGTTAGAAAAGATGTTCACACCTGATAAGTATTAGTGTGTTTAAATCCTTCCCACACTTCTGCCTAGTATGTACATTTTTACTACGGCCAAAACACTAAAGAGATCAGTTTTCACATCCATATTTTATGAGCATTACGTAAGAGCATTATGTAATTTATCCTAGAGTGTATTGCTGTTGAAACAGATCTAATTAGAAATACAGACAAGATATTAAATTATCGTGATTCTGTATTAGACATTGCATTTAGAGTACCAATAAGAATTTTTATGATTACTACTGAGAAATGTGTAGTACAAAAAGGTCAGCTTCTTCTACCACAAAGTTTTAATAATAATTTCAGTGATGTTTTCCTACTTCTTCAAAACATTTGGCGTTAATGTGGCGTTTAAGATACATGACACAATGAAGAATAAACACCCAAGTCTTGCAACAGTTTCATATGGGTGAAACTGGAAAATCACTGGAAAAGAGATTATGACATTCTCTAAAAAGTTTGTGTGCCCAGGGGAACAGTGCAGTTTTCCTTTGTGAAATAGAAAAGAATCGTGCCACTGATAGGGCAGAGGCAGACGAGATTGTTTATGCTTGTAATGTATTGGAAACAAATACTGTCGAATTCAGTTTTATAGAAAAAAGGTTCTGTAAGAAACAACCAAGGAATGTCTGAACTGGATCCACTTATTTGATTAGAAATGTGCAAAATTAATAGATTGCAAGGAAGATAATTTACCTGGACCTAACATGAAAGGTTGTGACACCCCCATCATTCAAAACAAGATGGGTAAATGAAGCGCAGATGAGTCATTTTTCTTACTTAGTAGTTGTGACTATTTTTTCCAACTGTATGCCCGCTGGTACCGTCCCCATTGTATATACAGTATGTATAATATACATTTTCACCGCTATGTATCAGTGCTAAAAAACTTCTTTGAAGTTGGATCTCGAGGTTTTGTAGTGACAGGCGTAGCCAAAAAAAGAGCGAAGAATTTGAAAAGTTAAGAGGGCAATGTGGCTAATACATTTACATATGTATCTGGTTAAAAATGCCAGTAGATTCTGCACACACACACACACACACACACACACACACACACACACACACACACACACACACACATATATATATATATATATATATATATATATATATATATATATATATAGAGAGAGAGAGAGAGAGAGAGAGAGAGAGAGAGAGATTCAGCGATGTATTATACCTCCCCAACAGTCCAAGTCGCCAGACGTGAAAGAGAAATGACGCAAGAGATCGTGCATGGGATGGCAACGGGGTCACCTTTGCAAAATGGTATGAAAAGTCACGATCACTTTCTTTTGGCTTTGAGGGGAAATCTTCGCCATGATGTTCCACGTCATGGCAGGAGAGGGAACTATCATCATTATATACTAGAAAATGAGCTGTAGAATACGAAGTTAAGAACGCGAAATTATTAGAAATTGTGACCCAACTTTTTCATTGTCTTTTATTTGTATTCTTTCTATTAGATAAGATCTAAAGTATGAAGTATATTCAGTAAGAAAAAAATCATTAGAACTTTATGAAATTATTCTAATAGATAAATTGTTTAAGGTTCTTTTACCTTGTCCATTTATGTTATAAGCTCATTTATTTATTGATATGTAGTTTTACATTATTTTTTTATTTTTATATATTTACTGGTACTCTCTCTCTCTCTCTCTCTCTCTCCACCTTTGTTGGTCTTTTTTTTGAAGTCATTGTATCGTGTTGAAGATAAGTTTACATAAGGTTGAATGAACTTAATGTATAGTAATAACAATAGTAATAATAATCCTATTTTCCTGGAAGAGATCATTCAAAGCATACCACTGTGTATTTAGAAAAGCAGACACAGATAATGGGCAAAGGAACTGAAGAAGTCTTTTGGAAACTGGATTTCATCAGGAACGATAATTTCTGAAGTTCTGAATGAAAAGGAAAGTGAAGTTAGTCGGGTAGAACCGAAAAACACACCGCTGACCTCAGACTGCCATGATAACATGCAAACCTGAAGACTACAGTATATATATATGTGTGTGTGTATATGTATATATATACATACATATTTGTTGTTAGAACAAGAGACAAGGGCAAAGATGGATTTCTATACTGAAATGATTAAAGATTATGGGATAAACACATAAATAATTGAATAAGAGAATTAAAGCGGAGAAAGTAAATATAACGGTTATAATCCCACGGCTGGAACAGCGGTGAATGCTGCAGGAAGGAAAGGGAAAATAAGAGAGAGAGAGAGAGAGATTCGGGGCAAGGAGAAAAAACTTGGAGGTATTTGAGCGATATGCAAGACTAAGCACCAAGAATTACAATCAACTGTTAGGGAAAAAATCCTTGGGAAAGTAAAAGTAGCTGAAAGTACTTATGCAAGGAGAAGGAGAGAAGACCAATGTAATTTTATATATATATATATATATATATATATATATATATATATATACACATATATATTTATTTCATTTATTTATTTATGTATATATATATGATATATATATATGTATGTTATATATATATATATATATATATATATATATATAGTATATTATATACATATATGTATATAATATACATATATATATATATATATATATACGTATATATATATGTGTGTGTATGTATATAAATCAAGCATGTGAAGTTTCACTGCAAAATAATGCATGAAAAATTGGAATAGATGTTGTGTGTGTGTGTATTCATGTATCTATATTACGGTTTATTACTATTGAAACCTGAGATAGATCCACAACACAACAGTCCATGCCACATTCTTATCTTCAAAGGTTTCTAGTGAATGAACTTCTTGTGCCGTAAAACCAGCACGTCGCAGACGTTTCTTAAGCTCACACGTAATTATCACCTGGTGG
>NC_087208.1:75255881-75288381 GCF_015104395.2 Macrobrachium nipponense | reverse complement strand
TGCTTCATCGGGTTCAAAAGTGAAAGTATATCAGAGTGAGAGCCGCAATTCGTTGATAAATGGGAACATTTGTTTCATTAACCTGGTGAAAGGTTCGGAAGTATTCGAAAAGGCTTCGAACAAGGCGACCGGAAGGGTGCAGCTGAAAGAGAGAGAGAGAGAGAGAGAGAGAGAGAGAGAGAGAAGAGAGAGAGAGAGGTGGCGGGGTCTAAATTAGGGTCTAAATTTAATATCACATTCTTTCGTTTCCTGACTTTTTTTCAGTTCATAAGAGAGAGGGAAAGTGGAGAATGGGGTAATTGTCTTGCAATTGAGGTCTATACTGATGTGAAATTCTTTTCCTTTAATATTTTAAATTCTGCTTAACAAAGGAGACATAATTCGGGAAATACATAGAGTTTTGTTGTTCAAGTATTTTAGTTTTAACATTTTGTTCATCAGGAAAACGAGAGAGAGAGAGAGAGAGAGAGAGAGAGAGAGAGAGAGAGAGAGAGAGAGAGAGAGAGAGGTGGTGTTCGGGCGAAAGTGGGTTGCGTGGGTTGCGGTATTAAACGTAATGTCACTTTTTATGCATATCATACTTGTTGAATGATAGAACTATAGTCACGAAATCTAATATCGGATGCACGTGTGTCCTTTTATTGTTTTATCATCTGTGGTGTTTATCTATGGTATTACGCACGATCTAGGTAGACCGTGGTATTACGGACATTTCATAAGGGCTCGTTTTGATAATGTCCTTTGACTGTAGGCCGATAGCACCGGGGAATGGATGGGAAGAGAGTTTTTTTTTTTATTATTATTATTTTTCTGCAGAAGCACACTTTTAGCGTGGGGTTTCATTGAGGGCTTATCGTCCTTGGATATGGGAGGTGTTCAAGGACTGAATTCCTGGAATAGGTGTGATTTCATATATTTTTGCGAGCGAAGCGAAATCTTTACTGGAAACGGGCTCATTTCTGGCGGCCCGGCCCTAACGCTATTCAAATACTAATATCTCCAAAAGTATTGAAGTTAAAAGAAAAATTCTTTGGGCAGATAAAACTTTACACAATCAAATTTCATCCCATGGAAAGTATATTCTTTAAATATCATCAATTCACTTTGAAATTATGTTAACCCTTTGATGGTTTAATTTGAAGCATCGGGAGTTATTGCCTTTACTATAGTAGATTCACATCAACCGTGCATTTGATGTCTAGGCCAGTCCCTTACGACGCTCCTGATTGGCTGTTGATAAGCCAATCACAGAGCTGGAAACTCTCAGTCTCTCTCGAGAATTCTCATAGGCAGGATGTATGTTCCACCTCTCCTGAAAGACATATACTTCAGGAGAGGTGGAACATAGGTCTTACCCATTTGAACTCTCGAGAGATACTGAGAGTTTCCAGCCCTGTCATTGGTTTATCAACAGCCAATCAGGAGCGTCGTAAGGAAATGGCCTAGACATCAAATGCACGGTTGATGTGAATCTACTATAGTGGTATTATATTGTTAACGTTTATAGCTGCTTCTTTGTTAATGTAATAATTTCATGTAGGCTCGGTTACGATTTTATGTTGAGTAATAATGAAAACCCGTTTACAATAAAACGCATTATGTGCTCTTATATTTTCTTTGTGTGTAACTTCGCGATTCTGCGAGTGGTGGTGAACTCTATGTTTAACCCCTTCATCAAGATACCATGGTACGAACTTGGGACGGTACCAAACGTCCCTATGGCCTAGATTTGCTGCCTCGACCCTCTTCAATAATTCCGGTATTTTTGTCGGCATGGGTACTACTCTAGTAATAATGATAATAACGGGAATGATAATGAATGAACTAGAACCAATAAAAGACATAAAACCAAATTCCACGACCAATCCCACGATTCATTACAGCGCTCCAAAAGTTTAGCGGAATCTGTCGCTATTCAGTTTTTGATTCGCATCGATTATTGGTACTTGTTGGCACGAGGGCATCGATGTGGATATTCCAGGAAAATGATGTTAGAGCAGCTGTCTCTCCGCTGAGGATGCTCACAATTTCTCTCAGCCATTGTGTGTCCAGCCTTGCCAACTTGACTTTTTCTCTTACTGACAATATTGCATATGAACGAGCCAGTGGATCCATGTGTGCATGTGAACGTATTCATATGCACAGATTATGCATATTTATTGAGTACCTTTGAACTTGGTTACCGCCTCATTTATCCTTCAACGGCTGAATCAGGGATTAGTCCCTGATGTGGGACTTGCAAACGAAGAAGATGATTTGGTAGAAGTTTTTTCCCCTTTGGATTCATCCTTGATTCTTCTTTGGGAAATGAATGAAGTTGTGACTTATTTTTTCGCTGGATGCCCTTACTATCATTGTTGATAATGTTTGTCATCACTATAAGTAGTAGTAGAGATATAGAAGATGTAACTATGTTAGTTGTCGATTTATGGCAATTATTGACCGTCTATATCCTATCTCACGCAGTTCATATATCATTCTTTTTATGGAAATTCCTTAGATAAGACCATTGATCGGAAGGTAGTGCCTTTATGCATATCTTGACTGAACTGAATTGCCATTTGCCTCCGATTTAGAACGGTCTGTTTTATCAACCTAAGCTTTTAGAAATGCCTCCTACTAAGTGCCAGACTCAGTCACGAGATGGCTTACGGGGATCCTGTTACATTAGGTGACAGGCGTGTCAAGATTCCTTCTTCCTTAGAGGAGTATCTGCAAAACGTCATCTTTCTCTCTGGTATTTAGCATCGAAGTAATGACGAGGTTTTAAGCCTAATGGCCTTCATTTCTCTTGCTGAAGCACAACGCAGTCGACTAACTACTGTTATAAATATATTATATAAAGATATGATACTATTTGGCTGTTTTTACTGTTATTTAATCAGTGATCTATGAAGTGCAAAAGAGTCCTGCATCATTATTTACACTAAACGATCAATATCGATTGACAAGACTTCAGTCTTTATCATATGTATACACACACACACACACACACACACACACACACACATATATATATATATTATATATATATATATATATATATATATATATATATTATATACTTTGTGTCTATGTGTGGTTGTGCGTTCTTAATGGCCACAGTGACCTCTTAATTTACAGTTAGGCTTAATAAATGGTCAGTAGGGCTATTATCTATCGATAATCTATCTGTCTATTTATCTATCTATCTATATAAATATATGTAAGAGATATATAATGTATATATATGTGTGTAATATTTGTAAATATATATAGATATATATATATATATATATATATATATATATAAATATGTATGGATGTCTACACATACCTGCTTACATACATAAACAAACAAACACATATATACACACACGGTACATGGTACAGCACATCTCCTTTATCTTACTCCGCTGCTAACGGGGCAGTTCCCTCGTGAATTTTGTGCATTAAATCAATTTATGGTTCCAGATGATGCAATTCTCTGCCTGTGCATGCGAGCTGGACTGTTTTGAACATGCAAGGGTTTGTGTTTGTAAGTTTGTGCGTAATTATCCAAGATTGTTGCGTGAGTTTCTTGGTTGTGGTCAGTTTGTTGTTTTTGCTTTATTTATTTTTTTATTGTTGATCTATTAGCTGCTGTATGTACGCAATACTTTCATGTAACTTTGCGTTTCAGTTTTTTTCTGTAAAGAGAGGTCATTTTTTATCGTTGTTCACTATTTGAATATACTCAGAAGTGTTTATTTTGATATACTTGAAGGTTACCGCACTTCCTTCAAATGAGTGAACTTGTAAAGAGAGAGACAGAGAGATAATCTTCAAGAGTTCATTAACGAACGAAGGTCATCTTTGTAGACTAAAAAAAGTAAATTACGTTTGTACGTATGTGTGTTTGTTTGTTCTCTTGATTTCATCGTTTTAGTGCACATAAATATATATTTTTTTGTTCAGGATACTTTTTTTTTACCACTTTGTTCTTGGGAAGCCTTGATAAGAAATTAATTATTTTGACAATAATTTAAGCTTCACATTGTTATAAGCTCTGGCATGAATAATAATCTTGAAATGATTTCATTGTGTCGATATGTTAAGATTGCTAAAGAGAGCTTTCCAGAACTGGCTCAGTTCTCGTTATTATGAAATGTGGGAATGTCAGCTAAGAAGACTGCATTGATCTCCATGTAGAGTGTATTATATTTAGACAGCAAAATGATTATGGACTTTAATAATAATAATAATAATAATAATAATAATAATAATAATAATAATAATAATAATAATAATAAAGGGTCACATCCGAAATAGTAATAATACTTTTGTTGTTTTTATTCTTATTTGTCTTTTTATTCGTAATTTACAGCTGTTTTCCTTTGTTATCATCATCGTATGAAAACAACATAATTCACCCCAGCGTAAATGCCCCAGTAATTATAAATCTTTTAATAAACCCGTCAACGATCTTAATTTTGTAGTGTGTATTTATAAGTATACTTTGTCAGTTCATGTACCGAAAACTTACCTCATAAATAAATGAAATAGACTCGGATGTGCCTATTTTTATCTGTTATGATTACACCGTAATTCATGGCTCTGTTTCTGCCTGAGTTACCTGCTGACGTCATCTGAGGTCCTTGGCGACCAGGTTGGTACAAGGATGCTATCAATCATTAGGTAAAATTTGGTCTTTTTGTTTTAATGATCTCCTTCCCGGAGGACCAGGGCTTATTACACACAGGCCTTGAGTGGTCACCATAAATCGGTAAATCTTTCGGTAGAATGTGGTCCTTTTTGCCTGTTTCTACTTCCTGGAGCAGAAGACCTCATTGACAAATCTAGAAGGACGTAAGATTTTATTATTATTATTATTATTATTATTATTATTATTATTATTATTATTATATTATTATTATTATTATTAATTATATTCAGAAGATAATTCAAGCTTCCCAGGAATGTGGTGTTCATTTGAAAGAAATATGAAAAGAAGAGGTCATTTATTAAAAAAATAAAGATATTTTAATGAATTAATGAATAGATAAATAAATAGCTATAAGGAAAAACAAAAAATGACGTGAGTTATTGTAAGGTAGTAACGCTTTCCATCTCCGCTTGAACTTATGAGGTTTTAACTTCATGACTTCCTCAGGGAGACTGTTCTACAGTCCAGCTGTGTTGGCAATAAAGAGTAACCCTCTCAGCTCTCATTTTGACCCATGAACGATCCCAGCAACCTCCGCAAGGTCTGGTGCAAGTTTCTTAGGAGTAGGATGAGGTTGGTAGCCCTATTCCCGTTCGAAACCCAATAGGTAGAGGTTGGTAGCCCTATTCCCGTAGGAAACCCAATAGGTAGAGGTTGGTAGCCCTATTTCCCGTAGGAAACCCCAACGTGTGGTAGAGGTTGGTAGCCCTATTTTCGCAGGAAACCCAGTTAGGTAAGGGAGGTTGGTTAGCCCTCATTCCCGCAGGAAACCCAATAGGTAGAGGTTGGTATCCCTATTCCCGTAGGAAACCCAATAGGTAAGGAGTTTTGGTAGCCCTATTTCCCGTAGGAAACCCAATAGGTAGAGGTTTGGATAGCCCCTATTCCCGCAGGAAACCCAATAGGTTATGAGGTTGGTAGCCCCTATTCCCGTAGGAAACCCAATAGGGTAGAGGTTGGTTAGCCCTATTCCCGTAGGAAAAGCCTCAATAGGTAAGGGGTTGGTAGCCCTATTCCCGTAGGTAAGGAAACCAACATAGGTAGAGGTTTGGTAGCCCTATTTCCCGCAGGAAACCCAATAGGTAGAGGTTGGTCGCCCTGACTCCCGTAGGAAACCCAAATAGGTAAGGTTGGTAGCCCCTATTACCCGTAGGAAAGACCCAATATGGTAGAGGATTTGGTTAAGCCCTATTTCCCGTCATGGAAAACCCAATAGGTATAGGTTTGGTAAGGCCCTATTCCCGTAGGAAATAACCCAATAGGTAGGGAGGTTTGGTATCCCGCCTATTCCCGTCGGAAACCCAATATGTAGGGAGTTGGTAGCCCTATTCCCGCAGGAAACCCAATAGGTAGAGGTTGGTATCCCTATTCCCGCAGGAAACCCAATAGGTAGAGGTTGGTAGCCCTATTCCCGTAGTAAACCCAATAGGTAGAGGTTGGTATCCCTATTCCCGTAGGAAACCCAATAGGTAGAGGTTTGGTTAGCCCTAGTTCCCGCAGGAAACCCAAATATGGTAGGGAGGTTGGTATCCTATTCCCGGCCGGTTAAGTAAAAAACCCAATAGGTAAGGTGGTTGGTAGCCCTATTCCCGTAAGGAAACTCAATAGGTAGAGGTTGGTAGCCCTATTTCCCGTAGTAAACCCATAGGTAAGGAGGTTGGTTAGTCCCTATTCCCGTAGGAAACCCAATAGGTAGGGAGGTTGGTAGCCCCTATTCCCGTAGTAAAGACCCAACAATATGGGTAGAGGTTTGGTAGCCCTATTCCCGTAGTAAACCCAATAATGGTAATAGGTTGGTAGCCCTATTTCCCGTAGTAAACCCAATAGGTAAAGAGTAATCCCTAGTTCCAGTTATGGAAACCCAATAGGTAGAGGTAGAGGTTGGTAGCCCTATTCCCGCAGGAAACCCAATAGGTAGAGGTTGGTATCCCTATTCCCGTAGGAAACCCAATAGGTAGAGGTTGGTAGCCCTATTCCCGTAGTAAACCCAATAGGTAGAGGTTGGTATCCCTATTCCCGTAGTAAACCCCCAATAGGGTAGAGTTTGGTTAGCCCTATTCCCGTAGGAAAAACCCCAACTAGGTATATGGTTTGGTATCCCTATTCCCTCAGGAAAACCCAATAAGGTAAGAGGTTGGTAGGCCCTATTCCCCCGTTCGAAACCCAATAGGTAGAGGTTGGTATCCCTATTCCCGCAGGAAACCCAATAGGTAGAGGTTGGTAGCTCTATTCCCGTTCGAAACCCAATAGGTAGAGGTTGGTATCCCTATTCCCGCAGGAAACCCAATAGGTAGAGGTTGGTAGCTCTATTCCCGTTCGAAACCCAATAGGTAGGGAGGTTTGGTATCCCCTATTATCCCGTAAGGAAACCCAAAACCAAAAGGTAGAGGTTGGTATCCCTATTCCCCGTATGAAAGCCCAATAGGTATAGGTTGGTATCCCTAGTTCCCGTAGAAAACCCTCAAAAGGTAAGAGGTTGGTATCCCTATTCCCCGTAGGAAAGCCCAAAAGGGTATAGGTTTGGTATCCCCTATTCCCGCAGAAAACCCAATATGGTAGAGTTTGGTATCCTATTCCCGCAGGGAAACGCCCAATAGGTAAGGAGGTTTGGTATCCCTTATTCCCGTATGGAAACCCATCGGTAAGGAGTTGGTATCCCTATTCCCGTAGGAAACCCAAAAGGTAGAGGTTGGTATCCCTATTCCCGCAGGAAACCCAATAGGTAGAGGTTGGTAGCTCTATTCCCGTTCGAAACCCAATAGGTAGAGGTTGGTATCCCTATTCCCGTAGGAAACCCAAAAGGTAGAGGTTGGTATCCCTATTCCCGTAGGAAACCCAGTAGGTGAAGGGTTGGTAGTCCATATTCCCGTAGGAAACCCAATAGGTAGAGGTTGGTAGCCCTATTCCCGTTAGGAAAACCCAGTAAATAGAGGTTGGAAGCCCTTTCCTTCCCTTAGGAAAACCCAACCAATAGGTAGAGGTTGGTATCCCTTTATTCCCGGTAGGAAACCCAATTAGTTAATAGGTTGGTAGTTAAGCCCTATTCCCGCCAGGAAACCCAATAGGTAGAGGTTGGTAGCCCTTTTTCCCTTCCCCAGGAAACCCAAAAGGTAGAGGTTGGTATCCCTATTCCCGCAGGAAACCCAATAGGTAGAGGTTGGTATCCCTATTCCCGCAGGAAACCCAATAGGTAGAGGTTGGTATCCCTATTCCCGCAGGAAACCCAATAGGTAGAGGTTGGTAGCCCTTTTATTCCCTGCCGGAAACCCTAAGGTAGGTAAGGTTGGTAGCCCTATTCCCGCATGGAAACCCAAATCGGTAAGGAGGTTTGGTAGCCCTATCTTTTCCGTAGGTAAACCAATAAGGTAGGTAAGGTTTGGTTAGCCCTATTCCCGCAGGAAACCTCCATAGGTAGAGGTTTTTGGTAAGCCCTATTCCCGTAGGAAAGCCCGCAATAGGTGAAGGTTTGTAAGCCCTTTATCCCGCAGGAAACCCACCCAATGGGTAGAAGGTTGGTAGCCCTCCTATTCCCCGCAGGAAACCCAACAATAGGTAGAGGTTGGTAATCCGCCTATTTCCCCCGCAGGAAACGCATGGGTAAGGAGTTTGGTAGCCCGCTATTCCCGTAGGAAACCCAATAGGTAGAGGTTGGTAGCCCTATTCCCGCAGGAAACGCAATAGGTAGAGGTTGGTAGCCCTATTCCCGCAGGAAACCCAATAGGTAGAGGTTTGGTATCCCTTTATTCCCGTAGGAAACCCAAATAGGTAGGAGGTTTGGTATCCCTTTAGTCCCGCAGGAAACCCAATAGGTAGAGTTGGTAGCCCTAGTTCCCAGTAGGAAACCCAATAGGTAGAGGTTAGGTAGCCCTATTCCCAGCAGGAAACCCAAAGAATAGGGTATGGGAGGTTGGTAAGCCCTACTCCCGTAGGAAAACCCCAATAGGTGTAGGTTGGATAGTATAAAAACCTATTCCCGTAAGGAAACCCAATAGGTAGAGGTTGGTAGCCCTATTCCCGCAGGAAACCCAATAGGTAGAGGTTGGTATCCCTATTCCCGTAGGAAACCCAATAGGTAGAGGTTGGTAGCCCTATTCCCGTTTAGGAAGCCCAATAGGTTTAAGAGGTTGGTAGGCCCTATTCCCCCCGCAAAAATGAAAAAAAAAAAACCCAAATAATAGGTATAGGTTTGGTATCCCTATTCCCCAGGCAAGGAAACCCAACTAGGTAAGGAAGTTGGTAGCCCTCCTATTCCCGTAGTAAACCCAATAGGTAAGGTTAGGTTGGTATCCCTATTCCGGTAGGAAACCCAATAGGGGTAGGTTGGTTAGGTACCCTATTCCCGCAGGAAACCCAATAGGTAGAGGTTGGTATCCCTATTCCCGTAGTAAACCCAATAGGTAGAGGTTGGTAGCCCTATTCCCGTAGGAAACCCACGTATGTAGAGGTTTGGTATCCCTATTCCCGTAGTAAACCCAATCGGTAGATCTTGGTAAGCCCGCTTTATACCCGTAGGAAACCCAATAGGTAGAGGTTGGTATCCCTATTCCCGTAGTAAAACCCAATGAGGTAATGGAGGGTTGGTAAGCCCTATTCCCGTAGTAAACCCAATAGGTAGAGGTTGGTAGCCCTATTCCCGTAGTAAACCCAATAGGTAGAGTATCCCTATTCCCGTAGGAAACCCAATAGGTAGAGGTAGAGGTTGGTAGCCCTATTCCCCGCAGGAAACCCAATAGGTAAGGAGGTTGGTATCCCTTTATTCCCGTAGGAAAGAAACCCAGTAGGCTATAGGTTGGTAGCCCTTATTCCCGTAGTAAACCCAATAGGTAGAGGTTGGTATCCCTATTCCCGCAGGAAAACCCAATATGGTATATGGTTGGGTAGCCCTATTCCCGGTAGGAAACCCAATAGGTAGAGGTTGGTATCCCTATTCCCTGCAGGAAACCCAATAGGTAGAGGTTTGGTAGCCCGCCCTATTACCCGTTTCGAAACCCAATAGGGTAGAGGTTGGTATCCCTCTTCCCGGATTCCCCAATCGGAAACCCAATAAGGTAGAGGTTGGTAGCTCTATTCCCCGTTGCGTAAACCCAATAGGTAGAGGTTGGTATCCCTATTCCCGCAGGAAACCCAATAGGTAGAGGTTGGTAGCTCTATTCCCGTTCGAAACCCAATAGGTAGAGGTTGGTATCCCTATTCCCGTAGGAAACCCAAAAGGTAGGAGTTGGTATCCCCTCTTCCCTATTCCCCGTAGGAAACCCAATAGGTAAGAGGTTGGTATCCCCTATTCCCGTAAGAAAACCCAAACCCAAAAGGTAGAGGTTTGGTATCCTATTCCCGTAGGAAAACCCAAAAAGGTATAGGTTGGTATCCCTATTCCCGCAAGGAACCCGCCAATAGGTAGAGGTTGGTAATCCCTAATTCCCCGCAGGAAACCCAATAGGTAGAGGTTGGTATCCCTATTCCCGTAGGAAACCCAATAGGTAGAGGTTGGTATCCCTATTCCCGTAGGAAACCCAAAAGGTAGAGGTTGGTATCCCTATTCCCGCAGGAAACCCAATAGGTTGAGGTTTTGGTTAGCTCTATTCCCGTTCGGAACCCAATATGGTAGAGGTTTGGTAATCCCTATTTTCCCGTATGTAAACCCAAAAGGTAGAGGTTGGTGTAGCCCTATTCCCGCCCGTAGGAAAGAACCCAATAGGTATATGGTTGGTAGCCATAATTCCCGTAGGAAACCCAATAGGTAGAGGTTGGTAGCCCTATTCCCGTAGGAAACCCAGTAGGTAGAGGTTGGTAGCCCTATTCCCGTAGGAAACCCAATAGGTAGAGGTTGGTAGCCCTATTCCCGTAGGAAACCCAATAGGTAGAGGTTGGTAGCCCTATTCCCGCAGGAAACCCAATAGGTAGAGGTTGGTAGCCCTATTCCCTCAGGAAAACCCGAATAGGTAGAGGTTGTACCCTATTCCCGCAGGAAACCCAATAGGTCCCGAAGGTTGGTAGCCCTATTCCCGGCAGGAACCCAATAGGTTAAGGTTGGTAGCCCTATTCCCCGCAGGAAAACCCAATAGGTATAGGTTGGTAGCCCTATTCCCCGGCAGGAAACAATAAAAATTAAGGTTGTAGCCCTATTACCCGAGGAAAAACAATAGGTAGAGGTTGGGTAGCCCTATTGCCCCAGCAGGAAACCCAATAGGTAGCGGTTGGTAAGCCCATTTCCCCGCAAGGAAAAAGCCCAATAGGTAAGGCAGGTTGGTAGCCTAGTTCCCGCAGGAAACCCAATATATAAGGTTGGTAGCCCTATTCCCGTATGGAAAACCCATAGGTCGAGGTTGGTAGCCCTATTCCCGTAGGAAACCCAATAGGTAGAGGTTGGTAGCCCTATTCCCGCAGGAAACCCAATAGGTAGAGGTTGGTAGCCCTATTCCCGCAGGAAACCCAATAGGTAGAGGTTGGTAGCCCTATTCCCGCAGGAAACCCAATAGTAGAGGTGGTATCCCTATTCCCGCTCGGAAACCCGGAAGCCCATAAGGTAGAGGTTGGTAGCCCTATTCCCGCAGGAAACCCAATAGGTAGAGGTTGGTAGCCCTATTCCCGCAGGAAACCCAATAGGTAGAGGTTGGTATCCCTATTCCCGTAGGAAACCCAATAGGTAGAGGTTGGTAGCCCTATTCCCGCAGGAAACCCAATAGGTAGGGGTTGGTAGCCCTATTCCCGCTCGAAACCCAATAGGTAGAGGTTGGTAGCCCTATTCCCGCAGGAAACCCAATAGGTAGAGGTTGGTGCCCCACTATTCCCGCAGGAAAAACCCAATAGGTAGAGGTTGGTAGCCCTATTCCCGCAGGAAACCCAATAGGTAGAGGTTGGTAGCCCTATTCCCGCAGGAAACCCAATAGGTAGAGGTTGGTAGGTTGGTAGAAACCCATCCCCGCTAGGGAAACCCAATAGGTAGAGGTTGGTAGCCCTATTCCCGCAGGAAACCCAATAGGTAGAGGTTGGTAGCCCTATTCCCGCAGGAAACCCAATAGGTAGAGGTTGGTAGCCCTATTCCCGCAGGAAACCCAATAGGTAGAGGTTGGTAGCCCTATTCCCGCAGGAAAAACCACAAATAGGTAGAGGTTGGTATCCCTATTCCGCAGGAAAAACCCAATAGGTAGGAGAGGTTGGTAGCCCTATTCCCGCTCGGAAACAATAGGTAGAGGGTTGTAGCCCTATTCCCAGGAAACCCTGGCATTCCCGCAGGAAAACCCAATAGGTAGAGGTTGGTAGCCCATGATTCCAGTACCCCGGAAACCCAATAGGTAGGGGTTGGTTAGTCATTCCCGGCTCCGAAACCCAATAATGTAGAGTTGGTAGCCCTATTCCCGCAGGAAACCCAATAGGTAGAGGTTGGTAGCCCTATTCCCGTAGGAAACCCAATAGGTAGAGGTTGGTAGCCCTATTCCCGCAGGAAACCCAATAGGTAGAGGTTGGTAGCCCTATTCCCGCTTGGCGAAAAACCCAATGGTTTAGAGGTGTAGCCCTAGTGGTAACTATTTCGCAGGAAACCCAATAGGTAGAGGTTGGTAGCCCTATTCCCGCAGGAAACCCAATAGGTAGAGGTTGGTAGCCCTATTCCCGCAGGAAACCCAATAGGTAGAGGTTGGTAGCCCTATTCCCGCAGGAAACCCAATAGGTAGAGGTTGGTATCCCTATTCCCGCAGGAAACCCAATAGGTAGAGGTTGGTAGCCCTATTCCCGCAGGAAAACCAATAGGTAGAGGTTGGTAGCCCTATTCCCGCAGGAAACCCAATAGGTAGAGGTTGGTAGCCCTATTCCCGCAGGAAACCCAATAGGGTAGGGGGTTGGTAGCCCTATTCCCGCCTCGAACCCAATATGGTAGAGGTTGGTAGCCCTATTCCCGCAGGAAACCCAATAGGTAGAGGTTGGTAGCCCTATTCCCGCAGGAAACCCAATAGGTAGAGGTTGGTAGCCCTATTCCCGCAGGAAACCCAATAGGTAGAGGTTGGTAGCCCTATTCCCGCAGGAAACCCAATAGGTAGAGGTTGGTAGCCCTATTCCCGCAGGAAACCCAATAGGTAGGTGGTAGCATTCCCGTAGGAAACCCAATAGGTAGAGGTTGGTAGCCCTATTCCCGCAGGAAACCCAATAGGTAGAGGTTGGTAGCCCTATTCCCGTAGGAAACCCAATAGGTAGAGGTTGGTAGCCCTATTCCCGTTAGGAAAACCCAATTAGGTTAGAGGTTGGTAGCCCTATTCCCCAGCATGGAAACCCAATAGGTAGAGGTTGGTAGCCCTATTCCCGCAGGAAACCCAATAGGTAGAGGTTGGTAGCCCTATTCCCGCAGGAAACCCAATAGGTAGAGGTTGGTAGCCCTATTCCCGCAGGAAAAACCCGAATAGGAAAACCCCGTAGTAGAGGTTGGTATTCCCGCCCTATTCCCTCCCGTAGGAAACCCAATAGGTAGAGGTTTGGTTAGCCCTATACCCTTCCGCAGGAAACCCAGGTAGGGGATTGGTAGGCCCTATCCGTAGGAAAAAAAAACCCCCCCCCATAGTAGGTTGGTAGCCCTATTCCCGCAGGAAACCCAATAGGTAGAGGTTGGTAGCCCTATTCCCGTAGGAAACCCAATAGGTAGAGGTTGGTAGCCCACCCATAAACCCGTAGGAAACCCAATAGGCCCTAGTTTTTTTTAGGTTGTAGCCCTATTCCCGCAGCCCACCCGACCCAATAGGTAGAGGTTGGTAGCCCTATTCCCGCAGGAAAAACAATAGGTAGAGGTTGGTAGCCCTATTCCCGCAGGAAACCCAATAGGTAGAGGTTGTAGTCCCTATTCCCCGCCCAAGGTAAACGCAGGAAACCCAATAGGTAGAGGTTGGTAGCCCTATTCCCGCAGGAAACCCAATAGGTAGAGGTTGGTAGCCCTATTCCCGCAGGAAACCCAATAGTAGAGTTGTAGCCCTATCGCAGGAAACCCAAATAGGTAGTGGTTGGTAGCCCTATTCGCAGGAAAACCCAATATGGTAGAGGTTGGTAGCCCTATCCCGCAGGAAACCCAATATGTAGAGGTTGGTAGCCCTATCCCGGCAGGAAAACCCAATTAGGTAGAGGGTGGTAGCCCTATCCCGCAGGAAAACAATAGGTAGTTTGGTTTAGCCCTAATTCCCGCAGGAAACCCAAAATATTGTAGAGGTTGGTTAGGGGCCCTATTCCCGCAGGTACCCAATGGATGTAGAGGGTAGGTAAAGCCTATTGCCCAGGAGGAAACCCAATAGGTAGAGGTTGGTAGCCCTATTCCCGTAGGAAACCCAATAGGTAACGGAAGCAAAGATCTTGAGTCTTGTTGAATAGAGGCACCAGATGGCACTGACTCTATCTTTTTCGTCTCGTGTAAATTCGATCTCTGTTCGTATTGTATTATTTTGCACATTTATTTATAGTAAAATGTAATATAAATCCACATATTTTTCTGTATAAAGCACCGTTATTCTATAATAATAAACTTGCTGGTAGACTTGTCGTCATCCGGCCTAGGATTATTCTCTTACATCATTGAATCTCCTTTTACACACACTCGAACACACACACACACGCACACAAGCACACACACACACAAAGCACACACACACACACACACACACACACACACATATATATATATATATATATATATATATATATATATATATATATATATATATATATATGTATTGAGATACTACCACCATAAAGACAAATAGAATAAAGGATATTTAGGAAAGTTCAGGTTTCGATAGAAACTAGATATTTAGGAGCAAAGGGGTGAAAGGGAATAACAATAAAATCTCAAAGTACATGAGTCCAAAACTGGTCGTTGGAGTGACAGGAATAATCACTTACTACACACAAATGTATATATATATATATATATATATATATATATATATATATATTATATATATTTAATAAATAAATACTGTACTCTCTTAAACAGGTGATTCCAAGTCTAGTTTTTTGTTTGTTTTTGCTTCCATGTCTGTCTCTCATGTTCGACAGATATTTTATGTAAATTCATCGGCGTGATTTAAGCAAATTGATGCACATTTGGTATTCGGAACACCTCACATATGTTGATAGTTTTAAGGTATGGGAAAAAAACTCTCGAGGTAAATTGCGTCCTTTATATAAAACATGCGTGTCACATAGAAAACGACTTTCACCCAGTATTTCAGGGAAGACTCATGGGAATATTATCCAGAGTATTCCCACGGGAATGCGTTAATTGCAGATTTAGATCCCTAACTGAACGTTCAGCGAATATGAAGTGGAACGCTAAACAACTAAAGTAGATTTATAGGATTTTTAGAGCTTCAGATATTTGAGGTAATCAAATAAAGTCATCGTAAAATTTTGAAAGAAAAATATTTTAATAGTATTTTCATTCCCGCTTAGATGGCAGGGCTCAGCTGGTGTTATAATTGTGTTTTGTGTTGTTGTTGTTGTTGATTAAGCTGTCCTTATTCCAGCACGGACTCTTGCTCATAGAGCAGCCTTAGTGGGTTGTGGTGGCAATCCATATGACCTTGGTTGGCCAGAGTTGGTCCTCTTTTTAGAAGATTTCATTCCACAAACCTCACCGTTGTTGCAAGTCTGCTGCGCTCACATGTCGGCACATGAGATATAGTACAGTCCACCTAAGAAGACTAATGTTATTAAGTATTAATGACTCTGTAGTTGAGAAGCTCATTATGACCTACTTACCCAGACTGCTAAGGTATGTTGCAAGTTTCATTTTTTGCCCAGACTTGAGGCTTGTTTGGGACTTTCATCATGAGTAGATGAGGGTAACGATGATGATGATGATAGTGATGATGATGACTAGTAGCAATCTCACTGTCGATGGTATTCCTTTCATCAAACCAAATTAGGTCAGCTCTTAGGGCCAAAGGTTCACGCGTATCCGAGACCATATTAGGTCGCTCTGTCTGTGAATGTGAAGGAATCGTCACGCCATCGCTTGAGTTGCCCTGGTGGCTCCAGTAGAGAAAGGGGAAGGGATATATATATATAATATATATATATATATATATATATATATATATGTGTGTTTGTATATATATATATATATATATATATATATATATATTGTGTGTGTGTGTGTGTGTGTGTATATATAAATATATATATATAGAAAATCGGACTGATTTATTGATAAATAGATAGGTAGCTGGATATCGAGAAAGATACTATATAAGTTAAGCACGTAGTGTATGGCAACTTCATATAAACATATTGCCGGATTGGCTGACACACACACACACATACATACATACATACATACATACTATATATATATATATATATATATATAATATATATATATAATATATATATATATAGATAATAACAATTATATTTGGTTGTGTGTATTTCAATTATCTGTCTTTTAGTTTCCAAGTTATTGCCTCAGGCCCCTCTAAGATAAAAAAAACATGAACCATAAAAAAGGACTATTTTATATTTTTCCCAAAACGTCTTTTATTTCTCCATAAAAAAAACAAAGGTTGAAAACGCGTCTTTCCCCTTGAGCTCACCTTCGGCCTCGAGTCGTAATAGAAGAAGCCTTGATCCTTCCTTCCTTCCCTTCCATTCTGATATTGTTTCTTCATCTCTGTGACTTCTTTCTGTCTATATCCTTCCTTCACTCCAGCCTATACTCTGCTATTAAGGTGCATCCATTCGTCTCCTGAGTGTGTACGTGTATGCATCTTTTATGTGGCGTGTAGGCTGCGCTGAAGTGCAGACGTGCACGCTCGAGTGTATTTTATGATTTGTATGTTGGTGTGTAAGTGCGTTTTTACCAGCCCTTTGTGTGCGTGTCTGTACGCAACCACCTGTGTAGTATTGCGTGTGTGTGTGTACGTGTATTCCCGTGTCTTTCATGTGGCTACGTACGTGTTTTTTTTTCCCCGCGTGTGCATTGAAGTGTTTCTCAGCCTCTTTATCTGCGCGTGTCTACGCCGTCAAGTGTCCATCGTTGCGTGAATGTGTGTTTCTCTTCTGCTAGGTTTCCATCTCCCTCCCCCTACCTCCAGTAACCCCCTCCACCCCCACCCCCACCCCACCCCCCTCCAACCACTTCCAGCTCCGTCGGCGCCAAGGAGAGAGCACACACACGCTATGTTGACCGTCAGCAGACTCGCGAGTCAGTCGTCCTTCCTTCCTTCAGTAGTGCCTGGAACGGGTGCCAGTGAGGAAGGTGCGTGTGACGCCGCGGGCTGTGTGTGTGTGGTGTGTCTGTGCGTCGGGGAGTGTCACTCGGTGCCACATTTTTTTCTACTGGCACTGGAATATCCTCCGTGATCGACTCTTCCCCGTTTGTGGAATAAATCGGTGACACGAGCTCGATAGCAGTCGTCGATTGGAAGAAACGTTTATCAGAATAAAGAACTTTCGTTGTTTAATTGTTTTTCAGCTTTTGTCATTTTGGCATTTGTGTCCTCGTGAGTCTTTTCTGTGCTGCTTGTGATTTGTTTGATGTTCACGAGGACGTAAAATTTCTTTCATTGTGTTCTGTCGTGAGGAAAGACTATAGAGTTTTATGATTCAAACATTTCCAAATCTCTATCCTCTGAGGTCATTGAAAATTTTTTTAGGGATACAATTATATTTAATCTTCCGTGATGCCATGCCATTCTTCAGAATGAGATGGTATTACTAATACAAGTTTTCAATATATAGAGTTGTTCACAGGTATGTATATCGCCATATATTTTGTATGCAGATAATAATCTGTAATATTATTGTTGATCAGGCCCTTGTTTTGTGTATGTTTATATTTATGTATGTGCAAGCGTGTTTGGTGTGAAAGGGTGTCTACGCATAACTTTTCTTATTGCAAATGTCTTTTCCATTCCCAATATTACTTTTATGATTTGTACACTAAATCTCCCAGCCTGTCATTACTTTGGAACTCTTCTTGATGTGACAGTGGAGGTACAAGTTTGCAAGTTAGGTCAGGTTATTTGGGATTGCCTGATTTACTTTTTTTAAATTTAAAATGTTAAAATTTTCTTTGCCGGACGTTGTAAATTGCTTTGCTATTTTATCGATTGAAAGGGAAGTTTTACCAAAACATCCTGGCCTTTGCATTTTATTTTAGTCTGCCACAAAAGTTTCTCATGCAACGCCCTGCCTCGTCAGTGGCCGTATTTTTTCCCGAAATTATTTTGAGGAATATATATATATATATATATATATATATATATATATATATATATATATATATTATATATATATACATACATACATAATATATATATATATATATATATATATATATGTATATATATATATATATATCTGATATATTATATAAAATGCTTTAGTTGTACATCACTCTGTATGAAATGAACCTCTCAGACTGTGTAAAGCCTCCCATCTTCTGGATTAGCTTTTAGGATTGTAAAAAGGAACGGGTAATCTAGTCACCAAAAACACACGTGTATGTGTATATATATACATCTCAGTGTATGTGTATATGTACATACGAAAGTTCATTGAGAAGGCAATCATATGTCTGTTTTTTATAATCGTGCATATGTATATCAATACTATCTCATGCTAGCGAGCGTGAACGCATGCATTGTAATTCAAAATTCATAGCAAGAAACACGACAGCTGTCCGTTATATAAAGGTAGCCGCAGGCCTTTTGCACCTATATAGTAATATATTACATACATATATATCTAGATATATATATCATATATATATATATAATATGTGTAATATATGATATATATATATATGTTAGTATATATATATAATATATAATATATAATTACTATATATATATGTATGTAATATATATGTATATATATATATAACATATAATATATTTAATCTTTCTCCTTGGGGAGGATGGCATTGGAAAGGAACAGCCTTCCGGTTTTTCCGAAATCAAGTCTTTAGTAGTGGAGATGCGACCCCCACCTACATTATTCTTGAGTCCAAGGGATGCTGTTATCCAGTTGCAGTTGGGTGGACTGGTGGGCGGTTTGCCGGGAACGTTCCGTGAACCTAGCAAAGGGGACTAGGTATTGTACGACAAGCGCACTGTGGAGCCCCCACATTGGCTAATTGTTTCTTTCCAGAGGTCGGCAACAGATCTGTCAGATCTCTGCGCAAATATATATATATAAATATATATATATATATATATATAAATATATAAATATATATATATATTTATATATCTATATATTACATATGGAGTAGGGAGCGCGTTCTGTCTTTCATCCATTTATTGCGCCGACGTTTCGTATCAGCTTGATACATTTTCCAGGCTGAAACGATTTACACATCAATGCGTAATAAGTAAAAAGATACACACATGTTTACCAACACCAAAATTAAAAACCTTTTAATAAATTAAGAATAAAAAAAAACACAGAGTAAAAACTAGAAACACAGAATAACAGTAAAGAAAGGGCTAGGAGGCGAATACAGAGAAACAAACATTAGTTAAAATAATAATAATAATAATAATAATAATAATAATAAAAATATATAATAATAATAATAATAATAGAAACGAACAAGACGCCTACCCACAGCGGTAGCGGAAGGAGAACTGACACGAAAAATTATTATGGAAGGGAGTGTAAACAAAACAACAGGTAATTAGGCAATAAACAGTTGGGTGGAAGACGATTGGTGGTTAAGAGAAGGTACAGTTAGCTTGATTACTATTGATTCAAGGGTGGTTAGTTCGTCTATATGTCGGGTTCTTCCTACAATATATTAAAATGACTGGCATCTATGTGTGTTTTTGCAACTTTTACTGTGATTTCTTATGTTAGATTGTTCTGGATTTGATAGTCGACACACCGTTCTATGGCTAATTCCTTGATGAGAGGAAATTCGGAACTTTTAGCAGCCTCCTGGTGCAATCCGATGTAAAGTGCCGATATCACATCTGGGACAATTATACTTATAAACGACACCGGAGGCAAACAGGGGGCTGATCTTTATCCTTGACTTGGAAGAGTGAGCCGATAGTTCGGGGGTTTATGGGAATAGTTTCAAATTAAGGGCAGGCAATTGCTCATTGAATAGGTGTGATACATTTTTTTCCTAAATTTATTATTATGGAGAAAGGGAAATCTAGCAAACATACGGAGCTTGGGGACACTATGGACTATTGGAGGTGGATTGAATTTCAGATTAAGTAGCCTATTAAGGGATCTATGAAAAATTGCTGGAGGGAAATAATTATCCTTAAAGTAATCAGCAAGGAAAGTCACTTCAGTATGAAAGGTAGACAGTTTTTGATGTCAGATTAATGGCTCTATGGAGGAGAGTTGACACGGAATTCATTTTAAAGTTAAAAAACATGAACTATAAAATTGGTCCCCAGTCATTTGTAATTTTAATATTATAGGAAGAACCCGACTATAGACGAACTAACCACCCTGAATCAATAGTAATCAGCTAACTGTACCTTCTCTTAACCACCAATCGTCTTCCACCCAACTGTTTATTGCCTAATTACCTGTTGTTTTGTTTACACTCCCTTCCATAATAATTTTTCGTGTCAGTTCTCCTTCCGCTACCGCTGTGGGTAGCGTCCTTTGTTTCGTTCTATTATTATTATTATTATTATATATTTTTCTTATTATTTATTATTATTATATTATTATTTTATTTTAACTAATTTGTTTCTCTGTATTCGCTCCTAGCCCTTTCACTGTTATTCTGTGTTTCTGTTTTTTACTCTGTTTTTTTTTTATTCTTAATTTATTAAAAGTTTTTTAATTTTGTGTTGGTAAACACTTGTGTGTATCTTTTTACTTATCGCAATTGATGTGTAATCGTTTCAGCCTGGAAAATGTATCAAGCTGATACGAAACGTCGGCGCAAATAAATGGATGAAAGACAGAACGCGTCTCCCTACTCCAATATGTCTATCCCTGAGTGATTGCTCCTGTCTCCATAATACTACTTATATATATATATATATATATATATATATATATAATATATATATATATATATATATATATATATATGTATGTATGTGTGTGTGTGTGTGTATTTGTTGTTACAGAAGGTCAACAAACCCATTTTCTACTAAGCCAATACATTGTTTTGGGTGCATATCCTTCACTTGTCGCGTCGACATCACAACTCGTTTTGACATCCACAAACAAAATTCAATAAAATCTGGCGCCGCCCGGCGGGATAATTAGGCGCGTTTGCTCTCAAAAGCGAGAGAGAGAGAGAGAGAGAGAGAGAGAGAGAGAGAGAGAGAGAGAGAGGACTTCAAAGGCCTTCTTTTCGTCCCGATACAATGAGAGGAGAGACGCCAAGGTCGGTCTTGTTTTATTCCATTGTCAGCGATCGGGTGAATATTGTTTCGGGGTTTGTATGCCATGACAGGGAGTGGCTGCGCTAAGCACCGGTGTTACCTTTCATAGTCAGTCCTAAGCAAATCTATCCTTACTTAATATCAGCCATCTTTACCTCACCAAGCCCACCTCTCCTGTCAATTGGGAGCCTCAACCACATGAACTCTAGTTGTTTATCGACTTTCTGTCAGTTATGAAATATTAATAATAATGATGATATAAATAATTAATGTAATAACCTGCTGATATCTACAATTATTTGAACAGTTATGATATGTCCTTGACCTTTTCAACGTTATTCTTCGCACCCTTTTAAAAGAGCGAAAAAAATTGTCTCGAGAAATTTTCCTTCCAAGGTTTCGGAAAACATTGCAGCTTTTGAAAAGTAGGAATTTCTAAACCAGGTTTACTGTAGCGTATCTGAAGTTCCTCGTTAGACGTGTGGTTTTCGCGCTCGGCCACCAATCCGGTGGTCCGAAGCCCGATTCTCGGCTCGGCCAACGCGGAATCAGAGGAATTTATTTCTGGTGACAGAAATTCATTTCTCGATGTGGTTCGGATCCCACAATAAGCTGTAGGTCCCGTTGCTAGGCAACCAATTGGTTCCTAGCCACGTAAAAATATCTAATCCTTCGGGCCAGCCCTAGGAGAGCTGTATATCATCTTAGTGGTCTGGTATGCTATATGTTTGATACTTTTGAAACTTTTCCTCCATAAATGTCATGTTGTGTGCAATTGCTAATTCTATCATCAGATTTTTCAGTTGTGGTAATAAAATAATAGTCGTAAATTGGTACTGGACGACATCAGAAGTAAGAATAACAGGAATAATGAAATAGAATATTTTTGATCTTACAGTAAATGTAGTAGGAAAACTTCCCAACCCTAACCAAGACAGAACTCTATAGATCTCATCCTTTATTCTTACAAGAGAATTCTTTCTGTTCAACTCAGTCCCGTCAGCAGCTTGTTTCCTGCCTGACGACCTCTCCATACATTCAAAACAGAATTATTTTAGGTATTCTCTCTCTCTCTCTCTCTCTCTCTCTCTCTCTCTCTCTCTCTCTCTCTCTCTCTCTCTCAGTATTTTTCTATTTATGATAATGTAATCACCGTAAGTATATATTTTAAAAAATAAGAATTTTTCTGTATTTTTTTCATAGAGGCTGTTTAGTATACCTGGTATATTTTATTTAGATAGCTAATTTAAATTCTCTCTCTCTCTCTCTCTCTCTCTCTCTCTCTCTCTCTCTCTCTCTCTCTCTCTCTCTCTCTCTCTCTCTCTCTCTTCAGCTTGGTGCAGTGCGACTTCTGCTAAACATATGCTCACCCCTTTATTCTTTATTCTTCATTTATTGACTCTCATTTTTTCTATGTGGAAGTCACTATTTTTGTTTATTTAGATATTTTTCAATCAATTGATTCATAACTAATAGTACTATTAAGATAATATATTTTCATTACTGTCAATATTATTTTCCCACTTCAACGATTATTATCTTATGAGTCAACATTTATCACAATTATCTGCGTGGTTATCAAAAGCTATTTTGTTTTTTAATTCGTCGTCATAAAAATCAGTTGTAACAGACAGAATTCCGAATTATTCGTAATTAGCGTGTAGATAAGTCTTACTTAAGAATAAAGCCAAAATATGAAAAAGGTAAAGCAAAGGCAAAAGTATAACAGGCATAAATAGAGGCAAACCTATAACGAGATGATTATTCACATATGAGCCGCCCTACAAGCCATACCCGCTCAAGGGAATGATATATCACAGCTCGTCGCCAGTTGCCGAGAGGACCGTCCTCGGCAACCAGCCATTTGAAGACCGTGGTCTAAGAAAGAGACCGTGCTTCAAGAACGTTTAAGAGATCATTACCGCGTTGGGGCGTCGTCACTTCATCTCCACTTGTCTCGCCGGGCGATTCCCTGTACCCGTAGCGTTTGGGAAGTGGTCGCTGATGAATCCGCTGCGACAAATTAATATGCCTCTCAAGGCCTGCTGCCTCTTTCCGTGTCGTGAATGGGAACGAAAGTTTAAAGAGGGCCTCTGTCAATATGGTGGCTCGGAATTAAAGTTTCTCCCTGTTCCTAAATATGGATGGCCCTTATATATATATATATATATATATATATTAATATATATATATATATATATATATATATATATATATATATTACATACACACGTACAACCACACACACACACATATATAAATATATTATACTATATATATATAATATATATATATATCTATATATATATAATTATATATATAGGGTACTTTTAGGGGCATAGTTGTTTTTCTCTAATAACAATTTTTCGTTAAAAGCAATTGCTTTTAAAGTGGCATCAATAATTTTCCCTTGCAGGTTTATCATCAAATACCCGACGAACGAGAATCGGGAAAAACTTTTCGTCCGGTTAATGAATATACCTGCAAGAAAACTTATTGATGCCACTAAAGCAATTGCTGTTTTAACGGGGGGAAGAAAAACAACAAACAAAAAAAATTATATATCTATATTATTCTATATATTATTAGTATATATATATCTATATATTATAATATATGTAATAAATATGACTGGTAAAAATTGTTTCTGGTAAAACAGATTTCTATCAAATAAAAGAGCCTATAACAACGCCAAGTTACATAAAGTAAGTACTATATTTCAGAGAACGCTGTCTCTGAAATATAGTCTTTTTTCTATATTTTTGGCGTTTTTATGGGCTACCTTTTATTATTATTATTATATATATATATATATATATATATATATATATATATATATATATTTGCATGTATGAATATGTATATGTTTTCTCAGAGATTTTTTGTTCGTGATGAGCAATGACAATGTGAATTCATTTTAAAGAAGGTTGCCACATTGTTATATAACCTGGTGTTATATTTGAAAGCGAAGGTTCACCGAAGGAGACCCAATACCTTAATTAATGTATCCAAGACGGAAGATACAGACAGAAATTTCTGAGGGCGAAAGGGAGGTGATTGACCCCGAACCTGAGGTTCTACTCACCCGCCTATTGAAAACTGGAAGTCTATAGCAGCCGAAAAAAATCGAAAAGAGATCATTTCAAACCCTAGAGTAACGATATTACTGTTACATTTCCTTCATTATAAACACACACATTTTCTTTCGGAATTTACTGAATCTTTCCCTCTTTTTTTTGATGCGTCAGAATAGAGTGCAAAAAAAAAAAAAAATTAATAAATCGCTTGAAAAGCACCAAGCTCTCTTGAATGGAGTTCATGAATATTTTGCAAAGGGACCTCATTGATGGGCGCGAAGGTAAGAAAAGTGTGTGTGTGGAAATCAAACACGAACACTTACAAGTGAAGGATTCTCTCTCTCTCTCTCTCTTCTCTCTCTCTCTCTCTCTTTTAATATATATATAGATATATATATATATATATATATATATATATATATATATATATATATATGTGTGTGTGTGTGTGTGTTGTGTGTGTGTTCATACATCACACCACCCCTCACAATGTTTTTATAATTTTCTTTTAGCCTATGGCACTTCAATATTTCCTTTTCTCTCTCTCTCTTCTCTCTCTCCTCTCTCTCTCTCTCTCATCACATAAATTCCCCCATTCCCTACATTTCCATTCATATATATATATATATATATATATATATATTACTATATATATATATATATATATATATATATATATATATATATATGTATATATATATATATATATATATCTATATATATATACATATATACACACCTCACAATGTTTCAATAGTTTTCTCTTTTCCTATATCTCTTCTGCGGATTTTGTCATTCCCTCAAGCTTCAAACATTTCCTTCTCTCGAACTCTCTCGTCTTCTCTCCCAAGAATGTTTTCCAGTCGCAGCTTCTATCATCCTCAATCTCGTACATTTCCCTTCCCGAATACGTATTATAATTCTCTCTCTCTCTCTCTCCTCTGCGATTCCCCTCAGGGAAAGTAAAGGATCCCCTTTTAGTCATCCCAGGTATTTCATTGCCCATAATATTGAAAAATGTTCGTGTGTGTGTGTGTCGGTTTTTTTTTCATTGGCTTCTGGGGATTCCTGTGTATCTGTCTGCCTCTGTATGATTTTCCTATGCATATGTGATTGGAAGAGTTCTTGAGAAAAGGTGCGGGGATGGTAGATGAGTGAATGTGGTCGGTCATAAACGCTGACAGATAGACAGACAGACGTGTTCTTTGTTCGTTCCTTTAAGAGGAGGAAGGAGGGGAATCCAAAAGCTGAATCCGAAAACTTTTCCACATGAATTCCAAAGAACATTAAAGGAGGAAGAGAGAAACAGAAATAGATATGAACTTTCTTTGATCGGAAAGGTGTATCGCCTGTGGGACAGATTGTTGACGGTACAGGAAAGGGCTTATGAATACTGTCAACGAATATTAAAAAATAATTTGCCCACTCTCTCTCTCTCTCTCTCTCTCTCTCTCTCTCTCTCTCTCTCTCTCTCTCTGTCATTGGAAAATTTATTATCGATTATAGCAGCAGCATCAGTATTGGTGGAATTAGCTATCAATACCAGATTGCGATTATTTTCGCTTCCAGATCTGACAGTATCGAGGGCTCAGGAATTTCTCAATTTACGATTCCTGCAAAAATGTGACGTTGAATTCGAAAGGTATGTGGGGCTCTCACGTCTTCTATCATTATAAAAAAGGATCGGTTACATTCTACCAACTGCTAATGTAACTTGTTCCCAGTTTGGTCGAAGAAATGCGTAATTTCCTTAAGTTTTTACTCCGATCTTAGGTCACCTGCTGATTAGTTATGGTTTACAATTCTTTGTTTTACATGTGTTTATGTGTGTGTGTGTGTGTGTGTGTGTGTGTGTGTGTGTGTGTGTGTGTGTGTATTCAGAACTCCAGTGAGAAAAATAGCCTAAAACCAAGTTGTTTCTCACTCAAAGAAAGCTTCGATCTGCTGTTGGAAAAAAGGAGAAAATTTTTATTCTCATATCAGATGTTTTCTATTTACGTTCGTTCCACCCTCGCCCCCCCCCCCTTCATTTCCTTTCTTTGTTATTTTATTGATGTATTTATTTCAATGTCTGGCATCTTTCCTTTCATGTTTTTTTATTTGTAACAAACATCCCTTCGAACCGAAAAATCAAGAACATTTTCCTATACTATTTCAATTGCTTTTTTGTAAGTCTCTCTCTCTCTCTCTCTCTCTCTCTCTCTCTCTCTCTCTCTCTCTCCTCATTTCTTCTTCTTCTTCTTATAATTTTAGAAATACAATTCTTCCGAATCACACACCCGGCATTCTGAGCGAGAGAATTGTCAAGGGAACAGAACGTTCATCTTCTGGTACGATACGTCCCATCGGGAGCTGAGGGATAAGGGACGAAATTGCTCCAGCGAAGTTGCTTTATCTTTGTGTCAATAGGACGCAGGTCGAGTGTGAGAGAGGAAGAGAAAGAGAAAGACTTTGCAGATAAAAGAAAGGACTTGTCTTCTTTTGTTTACCTTTCATTGTTTAAAAGAATACCAACTATTATATTACAAATAATTCACGTTTTATTTGTCTGATTTTAGAGAGAGAGAGAGAGAGAGAGAGAGAGAGAGAGAGAGAGAGTGCCTGTAAATTACTAAAGTTTTCAAGCAATTCTGTTGTACATATTCTGTGTAGTAAATGTTTGTTTACATGTGAATCCGTTGTGTGTGCAGGCGCGCACGTTTGTGTGCGTGTGTGTGTGTGTGCGTGCGTATGTGTGTATAAGAGAGAGAGAGCGTAATACATTCATTCTGTAATATACATACTGGAATGCCACTTCGTGTCAAAAACATGTGAAACTCTAATGTTTTCTGAGGCATCTTGCATGATACCGAAATCGTTTAATAAACTTACACGACCAAGTCACGAAAAGTAGTGCCCATGCATGAAAAAAGCATAAAAATGAAGCTAGAATGTAATACGGTGATGAATGCAGTTTTTAAAACGTAAATACTTGCATCTTTTTGTGTATGAAATATAACTTGTGAATTTTGCTAAATTTGTATTTTATTCAAAATCCATTTGGATTACTTCAATTCTCTCTCTCTCTCTCTCTCTCTCTCTCTCTCTCTCTCTCTCTCTCTCTCTCTGGTTGTTGAAATTTTTTTATTAGTATGTACGAGCGTGTCTTCTCGTCTTAATTTGGCATCTCTTACATAAACCTGTACATGCATATAGAAATGTATTTCCGTATCCTTTCCATCTTTCCCTCCTCCACTTTGTTAATCACTCCCTAGTAGTAGTCCATAGCCCATTAAATGTATATTTCGCCCAGGTGAAATTCGTGAAAGACGAGCGTGTGGCTTGCGTGGCCAGGTAGAGAATCGAGGTGGGGCTGCAGTAGAACTGTGCTTTTGTTGATGTTCACCGCGTCGACTCCTTCGTCTTTCGTCTTATCCTTGTTTGTTTTACAGGTGAGAACAACGTACATTTTAACTTAACGAAAAGCTGCAGTCTCTCTCTCTCTCTCTCTTATCCTAACACTCGACACACATACATACACACATACACACACATGGACCATGGAAACGTTCTAAATTCATTTTAATTCTTTATTTCCTACGTTTCGTAATAACTGTTTAAATCATCCTTGATGATGTAATAAAGTTATTACGAATCGAAGGAAATAAAGAATTATGATAATTTAGAACCTTTCTATGGTCCACCTCGGACTTATATATATATATATATATATATATATATATATATATTATAAAAAATATATATATGTGTGTGTGTGTGTGTGTGTGTGTGTGTGTTGTGTGTGTGTTACATACATACATACATACATACATACATATGTGTGTGCTGGACTGCGCTAGGGTCTTTAATGTGTTTGTGATGTATCTCATTTACTGCTGATGTTCTTATTCATGGGTGTAAACTATTCGAGTGAGGAAGTCAGTCTCTCAAAAAAGTATTGCTGATATTTCGATGCCGTTAGACTATTTTAAGAGAGAGAGAGAGAGAGAGAGAGAGAGAGAGAGAGAGAGAGAGAGAGAGAGAGAGAGAGAGAGAGAGAGAGAGAGGGGTTGGTTAACGATTGAGTACTGTTGAAGGAACAGAGAAATTTTGAGAAAGTGAGATCGTTTTAGAAACTTTAGAGATGGAGAGAGAACGACGGAATGCTGATCGTTCGTGTCAGTTATTTATTTTTTTTTTTCTACCTTTTCTCCTTCATTTTAAACACCCGTCTGCGAGTCGCACCTGTCGTCTGATTATCCAGTACAAGATTCCTCAGAGCTACCAGAGTAATAACAATGGCTCTAAAGCCATGTAGCAACCATATTTCTTCAAAGTTGACAGAGATCGAACCGGGGACCTTTACCTAATGAAGCAAGTTCCTCGTTAGACGAGTTGGTTATGTGACGACTAACGATCTCAGGGTCCGGATTCTATTTCCCACTCTGCCAACGTAGAATTAGAGAATTTATTTCTGGTGATAGAAGTTCATTTCTCGATGTGGTTAGGATCCCACAATAAGCTGTAAGTCCCGTTGCTAGGTAACCAGGTTCTTAGCCACACAAAAATATCTAATCCTTCGGGCCAGCCTTAGGAGAGCTTTTTAGTCTTGTTGGTTAGTGGTAGGTTAGATTATAGGAAATCTTGTCCGAACGTTTAAATTTGATAATCCTGCCAAATCGGAATCCGAAGTTAAGATGTCTGTGAAGAGACGATGATGCTGGATCCTCTTTCGGCAAAATTCAATGGAAATCGATGAACGTTTGTCCGTACAGGTTAAATTTCCTTGAGCGGACGTCATTATTGCGACTTTTTGCTTGAAAATGACTGGCTAATTTGTTCACTATATCAACAAAAACAACAACAGTAAGAAAAGGAAGAAGAGACAAGAGCATAAATGTTAGCGACTGTAATACAAGGAATATTGTTACGAGTAAACTTTCTTAATAACAAACTTTGCTTCACCGCCATTTTCTCTGCACCCTCTCCATCAAGGAAAAGTATCGTAGAGAGAGAGAGAGAGAGAGAGAGAGAGAGAGAGAGAGAGCGAGCTGAGCAGGCAGTAGCCGGAAGTACCTTCGAAGAAGACCAGATGGACCTGTGACTGATGATCTGTCATTACGGCGAGATGATACAGACGGACGGACAGACAGAGAGAGAAAAGTACATGCAGATTTTTTTGCATATAGGTTCTGTCGTTTTAGTGCTAAGACAAATGGGACGGCAACCAAATGCCCTTATTCTGCCCAGGCCAGACGAAAGCAAGAAAAGCATAAAGGAAAATATTGAGGCTTAACCACGGAAGATATACGTAGACCTACATCATGAAAGGTGGAATTTTATAAGAGTTAAGAAAAGCAGAAGCAGGAAGAGAAATACGAAATTTGTCAGAGACCAAGCACGTAAAGTAGAAAATTCAGCAGTTAATTTGCTCTCTCTCTCTCTCTCAATCCTCTCTCTCTCTCTCTCTCTCTCTCTCTCTCTCTCTCTCGTGCGTTTCGCTGTATCGAGAGCAAACATACTTCGACTGTCGAGACCTTGGCAGTGTCAACAAGTGACGACAAGGATTGGCAAAGAGTGTCAAGTTGGACTCTCTCTCTCTCTCTCTCTCTCCAGTTCCGAAAGCGATGCTGTGCGTTGCCATGGTTACAGCTGTGTCCAATCATCTGCGGATGGGCCAGGAGGTGGACCAGATACAAGCAGTATCTTTGAGAGAGAGAGAGAGAGAGAGAGAGAATTTTGGCACAAAAGAGAAATATCGACCCCTTTGATAGACAGAGATAGAGAGTTCGGGGGGGGGGGGGGGGATTTGGGGGGGTGGCGTGGAGCAAGCGTGCCACCCCTGTCATGCGCGTTTTTCGTCGCGTATTATTATGACTGTTATACCGTCAACCCATACTCATTGGTGAAATGATTATTGAAAGAGAGAGAGAGAAAAATTTTTCAGAAAACGAATCGAATATCTCTATCTGTCTAGGTATATCTATAGATATATGTATATACATTTATATTTATAAATATGTACATGTATATGTATGCATGCATGTAGCCTATGTGTTTGTGTGTGTAACAAGTCTGATACTAAAGCTTTATCGTATGTATATCTTAAAGGATGTCTCTTTTGAGACAACACCTCTAAAATAGTGTTATTCCATTTCATTCTCTTTTGCCATTAACTCGTGGCCATCATCATATAAGACGTTGAATGGAATTAAACTCCAATATATAGTTGAGCATAGGTATGTCGAAAATTAAAACAAACACCAAAGTAAAAGGAACATTCAGCGAAGACAGAAATTTCAGAGATCGCGATTATTCTTCATAAAGCTGCACAAGAAAGGCATCTCGGCTCTAGTGAGTCTTTGTAGTGAAAAGTGGAATTTTTGTTCTGCTGGAGGGAAGACCATAACGCGGAGACACCTGGGTATTCAGTGTAGGCTGCCACAGCGCGTTGCTCACACTTCTGTGACGAGGACCTGTCCTTAGGTATCCTCCTGGCGAACAATTTCCGTATCCTTAGTCAAGGTCAATTGTAGGCAGTCTCAGAATTCTGGCGGATGGCTCAATTCTTGTCATGAGGTCGCTTCCTGAAGGGTGTCGTCGTGTGGCCAACGAAGCTCATAGCAAGAGGTTTGCATGCCGCTTTTGAATGTTTAAATTTGGCAAGCACGTTGGTCCTTGATTCTTATAGGATCGCCCTCGGGTTCGTGCTCATCACATGGCTGGGTACCAAGTTTGGGTGTTGAGGGTTCTATACTTCTTAGTAGTATTCTCTTCCGCGTTAGGTTATGATCCTTCCTTATCACGTCCTTCATTATATTAGTTAGATATGCATCGTTTGGTCAACATCTGCATCACATGCTCCAGCTCTGTGTGACTTGATATTATATATATATATATATATATATATATATATATATATATATATATATATATATATATATATATATATATATATATATTTGTGTGTGTGTGGGTGACTCTAAGACTTGTTAATTGTACAGTTCTCAGGGGGGATTGTTGGAAGAGTCTGTGCACTTTTCTGCCTTGGTTAAGACCTGTCAAAGACAACTAACTATTAGGTATATATTTCAGTTCCTAGGTCAACAGATCATAACTTTATTTATTTATTTTTTTAAAGTAAAATCCCAAGTCTATTTCTCTGTCACTGGGTTCGATCTCAGGTCTCTCGCGTATGTTATAATATATATTTTATTATGTTATATATATATATATATATATATATATATATATATATATATATATATACATACAAATGATCCAGAAACATTTTTAATTAAAGTTTATCGGTCACAACTCCGCGCGTTTAAACTTCTAGCAACAATTTTTTGTATGAACTTGTATTCACTATTGATAACCATCAGAGAAAATCGCAAGAAAAAATATCTCTTATGCACGACGAGAAGTTCCAAATATTTTTAGGTTGAGGAACTTCGAAAACACAAGGTTTGGGCGAGAGAGTGATTTATTGTTATTGAGCGAGTAACAAATAGGCCGCTGGACGCTGTGGCAGTTCAAAATGACAGTGGTTTTGAGACCAGTGGACTAGATCTTCGGATACTCTCTCCCTAGTGACATTTCTGAGTGCCATTGCAATATTTTGGGTTCCTATTTTAGAATCGTAAGTCAACAATGCTACTTCATCATCTGTCAAACACTGACTTTTTGTTTAAGTTGAGTATTAGCAATAAACATTATTTTTTTATGGAATTTACAACTCTTCTTTTTGTTGAATGAAAGCTTTCCCCTTATATATACTATATATATATATATATATATATATATATATATATATATATATTATATATGTGTGTGTGTGTGTGTGTCCTTTAATTTCCAATTCGCTCTACCTCGGAATTAATATATTTTCATATATGTTTAACCAAAGGGGAATTTTTTAGTTGATAATAATTTCGTCCTCTCGTGGGTTCGAACCAGCGCCCAGCGGACAGAAGATAAATCAGGACTTCAGTGAATCTATCGACTCAGCCAACAAGTAGCTTTTTGTTTAAGTTGAGTATTAGCAATAAACATTATTTTTTAATGGAATTTACAACTCTTCTTTTGAATAAAAGCTTTCCCCATATATATATATATATATATATATATATATATATATATATATATATATATATATATATATATATTTTATATATGTCCTTTAATTTCCAATTCGCTCTACCTCGGAATTAATATATTTCATATATGTTAACCAAAGGGGAATTTTTTAGTTGATAATAATTTCGTCCTCTCGTGGGTTCGAACAGCGCCCAGCGGACAGAAGATAAATCAGGACTTCAGTGACTCTATCGACTCTGCCACAAGTGAGGACGAAATTATTATCAGCTAAAAAATTCCCCTTCAGTTAACATATGTGAAATTATATTAATTCCGAGATA
>NC_087208.1:75245881-75250881 GCF_015104395.2 Macrobrachium nipponense | reverse complement strand
TGTACGTGAAGTGGCAAAGTATCATATATATATATATATATATATATATATATATATAATATATATATATATATATATATATATATATATATATATATAGCGTGTGTGTACAGAGGGAACACATAGGCTGAATATTCACCTCCAAATCACTTCGTTCACTTTCACTGGGAGGTTTCACTCACGCATTAGTAAATACCCCCTCCCTAGTACCGCCCCAGGGCGCCAATCCCCCGGCCCCGCCCCCGCCGCCCCCCCCCCCCCCCCCCCCCCCCCCCCCCCATCAATGAGTGAGCGTTGAATGTCAAGGTCCCGTGGGTCATGTACTTCTCCTCGTGGAGATCGATCTGCGAAACAAATGAATGTGAATCGCTGGTTGCGTCTCCGATCGATACTCGTGTTCGGAAGCTACGCTTGTGGCGGTCGACTTTTTAGTTGAACATTTCGGCTTTCGTGATATTATCATTTTTCTTACTTCTCATGTTATTGTTTGAGATGGAATTGAGAGAAGAGCGTTGGTTACTTCAAATGTTAGTCTTATTTTCTCTCTTTCATCGTCAGTTGCGCATTGGGCTACTTTTCATTTATGTGCTGTTGAGTCTGATCAGTATTTTCATTATTATTGTTATTAGTATAATGTTATTATCGTAGTTATCTGTTTTCTTAATAGTGTTATTCACTTGAAAATCAATCCACGGCCATGTTTTTATTTTTGCGATGTTTATTATTATTATTATTATTATTATTATTATTATTATTATTATTATTATTATTATTATTATTATCCTCGTATGATATTTATTCTGCTTGTACGATTCTTTCTTAGGTGAGTTACTCTCATCTCGTATTGTACGGATAATGTATCAGGTGCATTTTTTATTTGGTGCTAATTTCATGATTACGTTTTTTCCCGTAAAAGACTTAACATTATTATTATTATTATTATTATTATTATTATTATTATTATTATTATTATTATTATTATTATTATTTTAACTTTTCACCAAACATGAAGAGTGAAATCCGCTGTGAGCAACGAAACCGTTGTGCGTTTTATTCCTTTGGTATTTTCTAAAAAGAAAAAAAGAAGTCAGGTTAATGAGCCAGCGACGAAAAGAGCAGCCAAAACTTCTTGCATGATACGGGGTGAATATATCACCGTGGTGGAATCGAATATGTATCAAATAAACAGTCGCTGTTGTTGCTTCAAATTTATGCTGACTGAAATGCTTCATCCGGTTTCCGGAGAAGCCATTGTTAGCTTAATTTTGTTTGATTGTTCTTCAGTTAAAGAACGTGATTACAAAACCCTTTCCATATGAATCCCATTGTTGTTAACATGTGTTCTGTTAAAAGCTTTTATTTATTTTTTTTTTTTTTTTTAAGCCACATATTTTCTGAAGCAAGCATACATAAGTACGTTCCCGAGACATCGATTTGATTTGCTTTATTAAAAATATTTTTGTGGTGTCATTTGCTTTCGAACATTTTATTTCTTTTCTTCTTCTTTACAAATGGTGTAATTAGAAAGAGATTATTGCCCATCTTTCGCTGCACAAAGTCAATGCAAATTCCCTGTTTTTGAAACAAGGGCGTTGTTCTATCCAAGTTCGGGAGAGGCTGAAATTCACCGCTGAGCGAGAAGCTATTCTTATCCAGCCTGAGAGAGCATTTGCACGGAACCCGAATCATGTCTAATTCTCCACCCACAACAGCGACTTATTTAGAGTCTGCTTTCGTGGGTAAACGAATCACGCCGTATTCTAATAAACTTCCTTCATTGACTTTTAATAACCCCTCCTCCTCCTCCCCTTTTCCCCCTTTGGCTAAAGATATAGCACCTGTTTTTCGATCTCTCTTTATGCCTGCTGTTTGGGCGGCTCTGAATTCTAGATCCACGCGACCTTTCTAAAGTTCTACCTTAATACGTATGAAGAGATGACCTTGAAGCGTTTGTAAATCTGTATTGTAAGTGGTGTTAATTACTGTAAATTGCGTCATTTGGGAAGAGTTGATACTGTTATTCTTACCTAAGAAGGTGAGTACAACCGGGACTTTGAATCAGTAGTTTTGTAGTATATTCCACATTTTCAAGTTCACACTACGAAAGTATTTATTCAAAGTCCCGATTTCATTCATCTTTTTACGTGGATTTTATGATATTCTCAAGCAGGCGTTCATTCGTCCTACATTGGATGTATGTTTATATATATATATATATATATATATATATATATATATATATATATATATATATATATATGTGTGTGTGGTGTGTGTGTGTGTCTGTGTGTGTGTGTGTCTGTGTGTGTGTGTGTCTATTTATATATATATATATATGATATATTATATATATATATATATATATATATATATATATATATTATATATATATTACCGAATTTTTTACACAAGATTATTTTCAGCTTTCAAAGTTCATATCACAAATAGCCCAATAATAATGAATTCAAATCAATTTTGGAGTAACCTACCTCCAACGAGAATTAAATGATGTTAATGCTAAACTAACATGACTAGGGTTCGAACCTACTAACCGCTCGTACCTCCAGCGAGACAGTGAGAAATTCAGTTCAATAATAACGTCCTGTTTAAAGTTGTAGGCTTATCCGCCGATAAGTGCGCATGGAGTAATTAGAATCGTGTCTGTCAATTTTTAATTTTGTCCTGAGACGTCGCCGATGAGTGAGGAAATAGAAATAAAACGTTAATATTTTTCCCTTATTCCTGAGAAGCTTGCCTGCAGAGAGAGAAAGAGGAAAAGTATAGACTGATTCAAAGTCAAGATAAAATAATGGTATCTGCGAACAATGGCATGACTACTTCAACAGGAAATGCATAAGAGAGAAAATATTCGCAAACGGCATATAATATAATATTATATATATATTATTAATATATATATTATATATTGTATAATATATAATATATAGATAATAGATAATATGATATATATATGAATAGATCATATGGATATATATATATAATAATATATATGTGTGTGTGTGTGTGTGTGTGTGTGTGAGTGTGTGAGCTATTTATTATGAATCTTGGTTATTTCCTAAAAAAGCATGTGACACTTTCTTATTCTGAGTATTACTATTAGCACACCAAGAACTGTCATGGGAGATATAAATTTTAACTTGGCTGAGAATTCTTTCCATCGACTTCCTCGTTGGCCTCCCCAAGATAGGCCTAGCCACCATAGAATCTCTTCTGGCTTTTCCCTTTTGTCAGCTCATCTCCATTTTTTCGTAGGACCCTTCATTTGGTTTGTCAGTATTTTCTTTCTTACCCCTGTTTTGGGTCCTCGTTTTTCACTCTGTTCATGATAATCACATTTTTATTTGCAGTTCAAATTCCTGAATCACTGTATCATGGAGTACATTTTGCTCTATTTTTCATGAAACAAGAAAAAGCCGTTAGAGCCATAAATAGTCTTTCAAAGAATTGTTCTGTGTAATATAAGAGAAAATGTTGTACGTCAATAGTGTCCAACTTTCCGATCTGTAGTAGTCACACTTCTTATCTAGAGTTATTCTCTGATCGTTTACATATCCTTTCAGTTCTCTGTTACTTTTCTAGCTTTGTATATAGAGTGCGTTGATCTCCTATATAATTTTTGTGATAATATTTGCATTTGTATTCTTCATCATCTTGATTGTTTATGGCCATTAAAAGCAGGGAGAAAGAGAGAGATTTGGTATGCGTTATATGTAGAGTGTATATATATATATATATATATATATATATATATATATATATATATATATATATGTGTGTGTGTCGTGTGTGCTGTGTCGTGTGCTTCTGGTGTTTGTTTGTGTGTGCGTATTGAATTGAGAGAGAGAGAGGAGAGAGAGGAGAGCGAGAAAAAGTTTCCATGCAAGTATGAATTTCTTAATATAAAAGTGGGAGAAAGAGAGAGTGAGAGAGAGTCGTATAAATGTGGTAGAAAGAGACAAAGTGAATATGGCACAACGGGACGAAAGACAAGCAGGAAAAAAAAAAAAAAAAGTCGTTCAGGGGTGATGTCACAGGGAACGCTCGTACTAAAAGTAGTGCTGTTGATATGAGCCAGACTGGAAGGATTGATTGATTGATTGTAAGCTTCCTCGATGACTATCAAGGTCACTGGAAGGCCAAGTGTTGGAATCTGTAGGTCATTCACTGCCTTTGAATCATAAAAATATACAAAAAAAGCATTGAGCAAATTGGCTTTTGGGGCTTCATTGAGACTATTGGTATTTTGCATCAGATTCCTGAGGTCTGAGGCATTTGCTTAAGACTTCCTTTTTGCGATGAGGCAGTTTGCTCCGTATCTGTGCTCCTGAAATGTTGTATGGGAGCTTATGTTTCATCACTCGTCATTCGTTGGTGTTCACCAGTCCAAGAACTGCCTAAGAGTAGCGTTCAGTAAGAGTTCCCGAGTTGATTGGTTTGCGCATCAGTGAATTTCAAGATAAAGATTGCTTCCAGTGTAACGCTCTGCTCTGAAATGTATTAAAATCAGAACCCACCGCGGCTAAAAGCGGATTAATCTTTCAGCCGTTATTCTCTCTACAACCAGGCTGTGAAATATCCCTTATCGGTTTCTTACGGGTTCCTTGGGATCTGAATAATGAATTATGAAGCGGAAGGTAAGTTTTTACTAGAAGCTGAACCCAAGAATGTTTTATGCCTGGTTGAAGGCAGTTACACTAGCAATAGCCTGTAGATAATAACAAACCAACCAAGTCATTAAGCTTTATCTTGTGTGTTTCTACCGAAGGATAAAAAAAAATTATTATTATCATAGAGGTGAAATAAATAATTCTATTTGATTTTCACGTTCAATTTGGGAGCCATTATGGGGTAGCACTTTGTAACGCACTTTGGAAGGCGGTAGAAGCGCACAGCTTCCAGCCATTCATTTTACCGTGCAGTTTAATAAGCTTCATGGACTTACAGCTGCTCGCCATTTATTATCCCTCACATTTGGGAAG
>NC_087208.1:75225881-75243381 GCF_015104395.2 Macrobrachium nipponense | reverse complement strand
TTATTATATTGTCAAACCTTCGGTTTGATAATATTGGTAAAAGGAATGTGACCTGGTGGTTATGACTCTTTTTGTTGGAAACAAAATACCTTTGTGCGTAAATTCTAGATGCCAGTATTTATATCTCGTTAATTATGAAAAGAAATACCGTCATTGTTCAGAAAAAATTCTCATCTTGGTGCCTAAGAATGTAATGTCCTGAGTTAACTCAAATAAGCCTATTAAAGTCAACCGTTCAGGACTGAACGTCATTCCACATATTAAGACAGGAGAGTGACTTGGAGACAGAGGATCTTACGCAGTCATATTTAATTACTTTCTAATTATGTAATTGTTAAATTGCGACAGAGGTGATTTGAACATTCTTATATTCTCTTTGTTGGAACTCATCCATCCTCGGAGGAGGTCGTAACAAGGTTAGAGTACAAATGAGAGTAGCTTCTCATTCTGTAGGATTTTTAAAAATTTGTGTTTTAATGACCGTTATGGTTATTTGACCGGTTCCTTTTCATTAGGTGTTTATTTGTAAATTTTCCTTATCCTTTTCGTGAAACCCATGTATAGTTTTTCGCTTCTTTTCATGATTCCGCAACTTTTTTTCTAATTGATGGAAATTGTAAAATATTGTAATTGTTGCTTTTTGGTGTGAATTTTTAATGTTGCATTATTGAGATTTAATTTGTGCGGATGTTTAGTTCACATAAAACCACAACTATATTTACAGTAATGATGGAAGTAGTATGTCGTCAGCAATTCCATCGATTGACTTGAGACGATGTAACTCGAATAAGCTTCAACTTCTTCAAATAACTTATAAGGAAACTTGACCCTCTTCGTCTGCGCTGAAGTTTTGTAGGAGACTGTTGTCAATTTCATCATCAAAGGTGAACATATGTAGGAGGTCTATAGTAGCAATTTTATCATCATTATCGATGATGAATCTTCATCAACTTTAACATTAATGAAGTTATTCAGCGCCATGTGTTGATATTCACTTAACACTAATATCTTAGGCTGACGAAAGCGTGTTAGGTAAATGTGTTTTAGATATTATGACCTTAGGCGTAATTATTCTCCAATACATCAAGACAACCTTCTCTCTCTCTCTCTCTCTCTCTCTCTCTCTCTCTCTCTCTCCTCTCTTTCCCTCTCCTCCTCTCTCTTTCTCTCTCTCTCTCTCTCTCTCTCTCTCTCTCTCTCGCGGCATCTTGATTTAGCTGTGGCAGCATTGGCAGTCGCCACTCGAGCGTTGGCTCCCTGAGGGAAATAAAGGAGATTAGATCCCTTTTCATTAACCTAGAGTAGGATTACATTTAATTAAAACGATTGAAGGATATTGTTTTAATATGAAAGGCTGGTGCCATATTCATTTCAGATTTCCATTGAAGCCCGCTCTCTCTCTCTCTCTCTCTCTCTCTCTCTGTTATGTGTAATAACCATTATAAAATGGAAGAAAAATGTAAAATGGTATTAATTGAAAATCAAAAAATAAAATACTTTATTTCTGTTTCACAGTGGAAATAAAGTTTTGTTTTTTTATTTGATTTCTCTCTCATCTCTTCTCTCGCCTCTCTCTAACTCATCTCTCCCTCTCTCTCTCTCTCTCTCTCTCTCTCTCTCTCTCTCTCTCTCAGATGAAGAAAATCATTTGTTTATAAATGCGATTAAAAGAATGGGAATAAAGATTTTATTTGACCCTCTCTCTCTCTCTCTCTCTCTCTCTCTCTCTCTCTCTCTCTCTCTCTCTCTCTCTCTCTCAGTAAGTTCCCCCCTCACAAGCGAAAGCGTGAACCTGGCATGGACGTAATAAAAGTGTCATGAACATAAACTTGGCGAAGCGAAGTGAGATTCGATTCGAGCATCGGACAGCATTGGTGAGCGAAGCATTAGATACCGCAGATGCTCTCTACTCGTCATGAACAGAACTTTATATGGTCCTATAAGTGACTTTTTGGTTTTGACAATGAAATTATGCCGTGCTTCGCCGTTATAATAAATTAATTATTGTTTTACGTTGATTTATGTTTTATACAGTTCTTTAGACTAGTTTTGTTTTATAGTTTCGTGGGGTAATTTCGATGATGAAAAATTTCAGTCTTATTTTCAATTATTTTTCGGGGGTAATTTTTATGGTTTTCTTATTTATTTTTTAGTTCTAAGACAAAAACCGTCATTGAAATATTGCAATCTTATTTTCAATTATTTTTGGGGTGTAATTTTTATAATTTTCTTATTTCTTTTTAGTTTCCTAGACAAAAATCGTCAATTATTTTGTGTATCCATTCATGTGATAATTCTTCAAAGATATTTTATTCAGTGTTTTGAAATTTGTGCTCCTCATTTTGAGTCAGCATTTTCAATGATGAACTTGTTTCACACACTTTTCCGCTCCTGTAAAATCTACTCTTGAAAGGTTATATTATCACGCTACTCAATGACCTGCTTGAGAATTTCTTAATCATTTGTAGTTGTTCATATAATAATTTGATAGAGTTTTGGGGCGTCCTCAGGGTGTCATTGTTCTTATATTCTTTCCATCTCTTATTAGGTTTTTGTTACAATATGTTTTCACCTTTATTCAAGTTTCTCGTTTGATCTTATTTTTATTTTCCTTCTTTTGTGTAATTCTTCATTTTTTTATATGTTCCAATCTTCTGTATTCTATGTAAGTTTTTATTACTAATATGTTTTTCAATGTTTTAAGTCGTTATTTCTATTGTTCTAATTTTGCGACGATATTTATTTCATAAAATTGGGAACAGCGTCGACGACCATAGACCTTGAGACTCCAGATTAGGGGAAAAACAATGGAAGTCGGCGGGTCCTCCGGCTCTCGAAGCCGCGCAGCCAGCGGTGTCATCATAGGTAGCTGCTGGCTCGAGCCTTAATTAAAGTTGAAAGAAAATGTGGTTTCTTTGTATCTTCCAATGAACATTTGAATGTGATTTTTATTCGTTGACTTTCATTATTTGAGTGGCTGTTAAAAGTTTCGAGTTTGTAATTTGTTCCGCTTCAGGGAAATCAGAGAAGGAAAATAAAATGTGGTGGATTGATTCCGGGTGAAGAAACGCTGTCAACTTATTAAACTTATTTTGCAGCGTTCACCATTATTACCATCATCATCATCATCGCCTCCTATTGTCAGTGGCTTCCTCCAACGCCGTGCGATGCAAATGGCCGGTGAATTCCTACTACAAGTCTCTTCTTGTGCTTTCCCTTCCACAAATCTCCACTAATCTCCATCACACCTTCCCACAGTTCTCATCCAAGCAGGTCTGGGTCTTCTAACTCACCCAGGAGTCCAGCTGTCACCATCACGAACTTTTATATTCGCATATTCTACTCCAGGGGATTGGCGAAGGACACGTCCAAACCATCTGTGTCCTCCTCCGCTTCTGCTGTAGAAATGTCATGATTATCCCCCTAATGTCTGTTATTCATGATTTCACTAAATTATTCTGCCCAACATTGTCTGATATCTTCTTCTGATGTTAGTTTTCATTCAGCTCTCCTTTTCATAGGTTTTGTCCTCTTTTTGTTTTCGTTTTAGTGGAAGCTTGTACGCTTCTACACACACACACACACACACACAGCAATTATATGCTATTTAAGCACCCGCAGGTAATGACTTCTGAGAAAACCCAGACACCACTCATTGCCATGATTATCATCAGCTGATTAACCAAGTATGAGTCACACACACACACACACACACACACACATACATATATAGATATATATTATATATATATATTATTAGGTTATTTCCTTTGACCTCCGTTTCTTTTCCCCTTGTTTAAAAATGTACCTCCTTTCGTGAAACGTTTTTGTTCTTTCGATGTAATTCCCTCCCCTTTTCTCTTCCTACCATCAGTTTCTTTGAAGAATGGGTTAGGAATGGGGAGAGGATAATCCGTCACTTGTTGTGTCTCTTTTATTTTACTTTTGACGGGATTTGCGTCATATTGTTTGCTCCTGCAGCATTTCATGCTCGTTTGTCTGATTTGTTTTGTAATATCTACTTTGCGCTTGAACACATCGGCTCTCGTTTACCCGTCTGTTTTCTCTTCATCTGTTTGCTGTGAATTATGCTTTCTCCTTTGGGAAAAACTCTCTATCGCGAGAGTATATATAATGTTCTAAGAGGTCCACAGTAATAAAAAATGTTGCGAGATCGTGTATAATTCAAAAACCCTTTACAAAAAGCTTTGGAACCCTTCCCTGGGTTCATCTTCAGTCCAAATGAAGAATTAGGTGAATTTAAAAATAAACAAACAAGAGTCGTTGAAGATTGTTGACACCGGTCGTTAGCTCGTTTATGAACCAGGTGATGAAGAAAGAGGGCAGTTAACTCCAACTAGGTGATTTCCTCTCCCCTATCAATCCTTGTGGCTGCAATTCTGTTATATCTCCGCAATGGTTGTTGTTTAATGTCTATTATTCATCAGTCATGTCACTTTTTTCTGTGTCTTACATTCCCAGAACTATATCGATTAATTTACTTAGCGTCAGTTTATTGTGTACTGTGTCATCCTTTGTTTACTCTGAATCATTTGCTCTCTACTGGTCATCGACGTTCATTTAGAGTGAGTCACATTATTCCACAAGAACATTTAGTTTCAGTTTCCCGTCAAATCATTTTCCGGGAGAAGGGCTTCGTCAGAGGCAGCCACAGAGCGTGTCGACTGCTTCAATGCGAAGGTATTCCAAGGTAACTTTCCTCTGAGTCAGACCAGGAAATGGTACTCCTTCGTCAGGTAATTCCCGAGTGGTTTGTTTAAGGGGTCGTTTTGCCTTCGTAGTGCTTTTATCGGAGGACAGAGGGCGTTGGCCGGGTGTGGCGTGACTGCATGGATTGGGCTGATGGGATACGTAGAGAGAAATGAAGAAAGAATGGGAAATAGAACCTTGATGGACTAAAATACCCAAGGGAAGAGAGACCTTACCTTAACAGACCTTACATCTTGTTCGGGTTGCCCCATTTGGTCCCTCAGTGTGAGGCACCTCTAATGTTCTACCAGAGAGTTGCTAGTACATCTTCCGGTATATTTTGCATCTTCCAATCTTGGATGGTCTGGGATGCAGTTTAGATATTTGTCGAGCTTATTCTTAAACACATCTACGCTCACTCCTGATATATTCCTCAGATGAGCTGGCAACGCATTGAATAGACGCTGCATTATCGATGCTGGTGCGTAGTGGATTAATGTCCTGTGTGCTTTCCTTATTTTTCCTGGTATAGTTTTGGGCACTATTAATCTACCTCTGCTTGCTCTTTCTGATATTTTTAGTTCCAGGATATTTTCTGCTATTCCTTCTATCTGTTTCCATGCCTGAATTATCATGTAGCGTTCTCTTCTCCTTTCTAGACACAGAGAGAGAGAGAGAGAGACGAGAGAGAGAGAGAGAGAGAGAGAGAGAGAGAGAGAGAGAGAGCCATGACATCTTGGGTTTCTCCAAAATAACTTTTGAAATTTCAGTGTTTCAAAAGGTTTGAGAGAGACCAAGAGAGAGATACGATAAAATGACTAATTAAATAATTCTACAAGAAAATTTCAGCGCTTCAAAATAATACTTAATAGAGAGAGAGAGAGAGAGAGAGAGAGAGAGAGAGAGAGAGAGAGAGAGAGAGAGAGAGAGAGTTTTCCATCACATAAAGTCGTAAGAAACGAGTGCTCGACATTACGTGCCTCAGTAAAGACGTTTTTTATGGGAATATATTGTCGAAGCCTGCCCGAGCTGACATCAGCAAGAGCTGCAACAGCAGAATTATCCGGCTCATAACATCAACAAGTTAAAAAGAATCCTTGGACAGCAGCTGCATCAGCACCACATGGTTCTAATTTGTCCCTGTTTGCAACTCTGCAGGACAACAACGAAATTGCAAAACCGTTGTTAACGTTAATGTTGGGTGGTTATGGAAGAGCAACTGAATAAAACAAGCCGCGGTAAATAACATTTTTTAGCTGGAGTAAATTGTGCTGATTAACCATTAGGTTCTGTGAACCATTAGGCTGTAACATCATGAATCGGCTGTGGAGTGATTGTAAAACATCAAGTAAAAAACCAGAACTTTGGCTAGCAGCAGCACTAGGTGACAGCGACAAACAAGGCTGATGAAGAGTCTCAGAGCATAACAGAATTTAGACGAATGTTCTTAATTCCGTTAAATCAGTACGGATTATATTGCAATCACAGAAGGCTCTGATAAACAGCACGAGTATTCTCTGTCGTAAAATGCAATTTGCATCCATATATATATATATATATATATATATATATATATATATATATATATATATATATATATATATATATATATATTTCTTTGTGAAATACTGATAGTCTTGCCGTCATCCAGCCCGGTGTTAGCCTCTTCTTCCACTGTCCACGATATATCCTCGCTTTGAGTCTAGGAAAGGCACGTAATATCCTAAGAAACCGGACTTGCTGTTTTTGACCTTATGTTATTGAGTATCACTGTCAATGTTGACGATGTGGATACACAAGACATTACGGTTAAAGATTTTACAACAACACGCTTGTAGTGCCATCATCATTTGCCTTTTTCGTTATTTTTTACATAGGTGCCAAGTGACTGAAATAACAAAATAATAGCGATTAAGAAATAGCTTTCTGACACGTTCGCAATACGTCTAATCTGTCGATCAGTGATGCTAAGGAACACCGAATGTGGTTAGTTTTCTCGATCAGTGACCAGCACTGGAAGTCAGGTTTTATTGTTTCATTAGTCTTTAACCATCTAAGGATAAATATGGTAGCAATATACCTTGTGAGTTTGTTGTCAACAGCTGTCTGTCAATCACATCGTATGTTGACGGCCAGAGAGGGACAACTGTTACTGATGATGGAGGCTTTTGTCTTGACTCCCAGAGTGAGGAGTGAGGAGTGAGGAGAGAGGAGGAGGAGGAGCAGCCTGATCAGGAGGCAGAAGGAAAAGTAGGAGAAGGAAATGAAGAGCTCTCCTAGGGCTGGCTCAAAGGGTTAGATAGTTGTATGTGTCTAGGAACCAATTGGTTACCTAATCACCAGAAACAAATTCCTCTGACACCACGTTGGCGGAGCGGGGCATCGAACCTAGGACTACCGAACCGGTAAGCGAGCACGTAAACCACTCGTCCAACGAGGAGCTAGTAAGACGAGGAGTCGAAGGAGAACAAGACAGGGGAGAAGCAGGAGGAAGAGAGGTATAAGGAGTGAAAAGAATGAGACGAAGGAGAGGAAAAAGGGAAGACTGAGAGGAGAAGAGGAACAGACCTAAGGAAGTTTGTGTGCGTGTTACAGGAAGCAAAAGCATCACGCATCGCTCGTGACCCAGTGAAGCGGCGCCTTCTGGTCCTGTCCTACACCCACTCCTTCAGGACGGACGAGAGTCCTCTTGTTGGGGAGAGAGAGAGAGAGAGAATTTATAGTAGTCACACATCATAATGCATTTTTATGTGGCTGTTTTTTTTTTTCCATATTATAGTGCAAATCAGAAATTCCAGTAACCTATATGACAATAACGTGCTATTGATAATGATTTTTTTTTATTTTGATGTAGGTGTTGTCATTTCAAGGATAGTTTGGTTGCAGAACAAAAAAATTTTTCATAAATTTCATTATATATTGGAGAGCGCCCTATTCTTTATAATCAACCCGGTACTTCCAGTCTGTATGATTCCTACCCCATCAGGAAAAAACAGAAGCAGTAGCAGAAGTAGTTTAAAAGCAGTGGGAACAGTAGTGTGAGAATTTAAAAAAAAAAGGAAAAAAAAACGCGTAAACCGAAGCTGACCACATCTCAAGGTTGTGGTGGTTGCTTCGTCGGGTGACGATGCTCTCTCTCTCTCTCTCTTCTCTCTCTCTCTCTCTCTCTCTCCTCTCTCTATATATATATATATATATATATATATATATATATATATATATATATCAACCTGTTACTTTACATGATATTATCTACTTCTTTGGGTCAACTGGACACAATTGATTTTTTTGTTATTGGTTTAATGACGTTACCCCGTCCGATTGACTTGCTTCAAACTTTTTATGACTTAGATACACAAGCACACACTTATACATTTATATATATATATATATATATATATATATATATATATATATATATATATATATATATATATTTCAATTAAAAAAATGGATCCAGATGCCTCATAATTGAAAGGCTGAGGACTGAGAGACGTCAAGACCTTCCGATATTACGTTATGTAGATACTCATGATCATTGTAACCTGATCGTATAGATCTTGTATGGGTACATATCCTCTACATCTTTTCTTTTCTCAAGGCTCCCTGATCCCGGTGGTGTGGCGACAAATAATTCGCACGCAATCCGTCTATCACTTTCTCTGTCAGTTCCTGACTGCAGCCAACTCTAATCGTCTGACCACCAAGTACATCATTCGGTTCCTAAATCAACAAATACATTGGGGTTTTGAGGAACGCGGTCCCAAATCACGTTCTGCATGCCAGGGACCGAACCCGGGGTCTTTGGTAAGTGTTACCTGATTTAATTATTAGGTCACCAGAGACACAATAGATTTTTCGGGATAACAGGAAATCACATCGTCCCACCCTAGTCCAGAATCGAACCTGGCTTCTCTGGATAATGAGAGAGAGAGAGAGAGAGAGAGAGAGAGAGAGAGAGAGAGAGAGAGATATTTTAATCACACTTTTATCTTGTTTACCTGTTCTGTTTTGTAACCGATCAGAAATGATGAGGATTATTTGTGGCATTTGATGTTATCAGTTTTACTGTTGAGAGGGATGAATCACCGTTTCCGTGTAGATAAGCGATCACAGGTCGAATAGACCGTATATGTAAAAAGAGATTGTGGAATTCACAGGTGTACGTACGTACACTTTCTTGCGGTCGCACAGAGATGTACATTTCGTAATCCACCTGGAAAGTTTATATATTTATGTACATACATGCACGCACATTTATGTATACTTATGTTTAAATACGTATACGATCAAACTATACATATGGACATGTATGTGACTTTCAAATCAGATGTCATTACTTCTGGCTTCAGTGTTATTTTGGTTTTCTTCTCATCTTATCGTCGAAAATAAAATAAATTTTGGACGAAATTCTTTTACACAGATTTTTACTGACATCCATACTTATTCATATGTAATATTTTAGAAAATATTTTGTTTTATTACGTTATGAAACTTATGATTCTGCACGCCCTTTCACATTTTTAATGGGGAATGGAAAAATTCGTACTGTAGCTTTTGGCATATAAAAATGACAACAGATTTTGAGTGTCAAGAAGAAGATATAAAGCATTTTACATACCGCACTCTCTCTCTCTCTCTCTCTCTCTCTCTCTCTCTCTCTCTCTCTCTCTCTCTCTCTCTGGCGAAACTTCAGCAGTCTGGGCAAGTCCTCAAAAATTGAGCTCATTGTCTCTGTTGACCTAAGCAGCGTAATGTATTGGAGTTGACATCCTGAGCATTTAGATTTTCGTCCAGTCTGCCGGTACGAGGTTGCAACCCTTTACCAAGTGGAACTATTTCATAAGATAGCGAACAGGTTAGACTCACCAGCTGTCATTTTGCCTCAAAAGAAAAAAAAATTGACGGGTGAGGTTGGGGGTGGCGTAGTTTGTCGGCTATAGAGAATAGTTGTTCGTTTAGAGAGGTCTGAAACTCCGGTACATTGTCACCTTATTATTTCGCCGTAATTTCGTTGTCTTTCTACACTCACATACAGAGATCTGCCCACTTTAACTGTGTTGTCACTTACTTGAGCTTATATTATTCTTGTATCCTCTTAACATGTGTGCTATTCCATTGGTTTAATATTTGTTGTCGGTTTATATATATATTATATATATATATATATATATATATATATATTATATATATTATATATTATATATTACATATATTACATTAAAATACATACATATGTATATAATATATATACATATAAAAAAAAATATATATATCTATATATAATATTATATATATATATTATTTTACATTATATATAAAATACATACATATATATATATATTATATACTATATATATATATATATCTACATAGCACGTATATATGTATGAATGTCTGTAATTTTTTATTTGTAACAACCACAGTGCTCCCTTAATTTCTAGGTTTCTCCAGACTTTTTAGATGCACTTGCCACTACAAAGCATAAGATCTAAATGGAGGAACATGAAATGTGTGTTGTGTTATTACATCTAGGTTTGTATCAGGTAAAAGGTGGCCCTTTGGTCCCATATATATATATATATATATATATACTATATATATATATATATATATGTATATATATACATATATATATATATATATATAATATAAAAGAAGCCCATAAAAACACTAAAATATGGAGAGAAAAAATACTATATTTCAGAGACTGCTGTCTCTCTCTTCAGTTAGAGAGACAGCAGCCTCTGAAATACACGTATTTCCTCTCTATATTTTGGCGTTTTTATGGGCTCCTTTTATTAGATGAAAATTCTGTAGTAACAGAACATTTTTTACCAGTCATATATATATATATATATATATATATATATATATATATATATATATATATATATATATATATATATGACAAACACACAGATGGCATAACGATGCTACCACCCTTTCTCTCGCCTGTGAAAAGTGCAATCAGCTTCGACAGAGTGGTGCAGTCCTCGACTGTCGTTCGCTACGTCCGTAGAGTCTTCCTGTCTATCTGCCATTGAACATTTAGCTGTTGTGATTAGCCGCGTCATCTGTCATGACCTGTTGAAAAACTGAGAAATCGGAAGGCCCGCGGTTCTGGCGCCGCCTCCCCAGAAAATGATGATTTTCCTGGTGAAAGAGTAAAAGCAAATAGTCTTATCACATCACCGTGAGTCATATACGCATTAAGCTACATTTGTCTTTTAATATCTAATTCGCTTTACCTCGGAATTAATGTATTTCACATATGTTAGCTTAATGCGTATATATATATATACTAAATATACTATATGTATGTGTGTGTTTCTTTTTCTGTTTAAGTTTGTTTGTGTGAGTAATGATTTATATGCACTTAGTATTGAGGACTTTCATTCATGAGCGGTTAATTTTGTGCACTTATATACAGTACTTTTTTTTTTTCTTTTTTTTTTTGCGTTTGTCGGAAGCCATTGCGAGTAGTGTATTCAGAGAGGAATTCACTTTCTACCGCCGCCCGTATCGGCTTATATGGAAGGGGGTACTGCTCTGGGATTCGAGCAAGTCCTCGCTCGCTGTGTACTTTCAAAACTCCGGCCCTGTTCGTGCGCGCGTTTGTGTGTATGGTGTGGGTCTGTAGGTAGCTCCTAGGGCAGGTTTCGTTCTGATAACTGATATGCTTCTTGAAATCTGACTTCCTTTCCTCTTTTCAATAATTGCATTGGAAAGGGTTATGTCATATGGGCAACTAAATCTAGTCATCCAGTTCATGCGAGTAAATACAAAAGTTGTGTGTGTTTATATGCTTGTCGTTTCTGTAGTCATTGATTTATTATTATCTTTTCTCCGCTTGTTTTTATTCCATTCGTAGAAAATATATTTTTTGGAAACTTGATTATGTATTTTTAGTCTAATTGTATGTGAATATTTGCTTGTGATGTATATTGTGTGTATGGTATATATATATATATTATATACTAATTATATTATCAATATTTATATAATAATATATATTATATGTACATGTATATTATATATATATATATATATATATGTATATATATAACTATATATATACATTATATATATTTATATATATATATATATATATATATATATATATTATGATAAACTTTCAAGGCAGCAAAGGGAAGTAGAAATGTGATGAAAAGGTATTTATTAAGTTTTATTGATATCACAAAGAACGTTCAGTTAGGTTTTTTTTTTTTTTTTTTTTTTTTTTTTTTTTTTTTTTTTTTTTTTTTTTTTTTTTGTTTTTTTTTTTTTTTTTTTTTTTTTTTTTTTTTTTTTTTTTTAGTGGAGGGTTGGAATGGTGGGCGGGGCCAGGGGAGGATTTCGTTCTTATGTGAAAACGCGTGATTGACCACCAAGACATGCCATAGGCGTTCACACACAATTTCCTTGAACAGACATAATGCCAGGGTGTAGGGCAAGCAGCCTCATCGCCGAATGCTTGCAGAAAACCTGTAGGGTAGCACCCTCTGGAGCTACTACTTCAATGGCACGAGGCATGCAACCTTTACAATGTAGCGGTGCCCCTTAGCCTCACTTCATATTTCCAACTCTCCTCGTCAGGAAGGATGCAGCGCCCGAGTTGAGAAAAGAGAAGGTTAATCTAGGTAGGATGAGTCGTACTAGAGTAGGTCAGCTTTGGCTTGTTAAAATGTACCCTATTTGCAGGGTTGAGGTCGGGCTGAGGAGATGAGGCCATGATATCATGTCCGCTGTGGCACAACTGAATTTATGTTAGGTCAGGTTTCGAACTTTCCTTGTAATGATACCTTTCGTTTTTGTTCTTATCGTTGGTATGAAGGAGTCCAGAGGTTCACGTCAGGCCGTGTGTTGGCACAGAGTTTGCTTGATTCATCTCAACCAGTTAACCTGATTAGTCATTAAAAGCATTTACGATGTTAATGAATACCATATTCACAAGGATCACGCCAATAACTATCATTAAAACCAGTAGTTCTGTGTAGCACAGATTGACTAGTAAACTAAGAAGCATGGCGTGTAGCATATATAACATACGTATATATATATATATATATATTATATATATATATATATATATATATATATATATATATATATATATATGAATTTAATCTCCATTTTGAAAGATAATATCTTAAATAAAAATCAGCTTATAATGAAGCATAATTAATTTCGTATAAAATCATTTCACTCATCCTGTTGGCCCGACGTTGATGTAAACGGATGCTTCAATATTCAGCGCAACAGCAAATGAAAAACGAAAAGCGCCGGGCAACACATCATAATCCCATTGCTCGCAATGTCCAGGTACTCTCTCTCTCTCTCTCTCTCTCTCTCTCTCTCTCTCTCTCTCTCTCCCTTGCAGTGAACGCCGAGCATTCATTCCCCCTCATACGCAAATACTTTCACCCCTTCCCCTAGGCTTTTGCCTCGCACCATTCCCTATTTCGACATTTGCACAGGAGGCGACATTTTTTGATAAATGTCACCCGAGTTATTTGGTCAAGATAGCCTGGGCTAGAGAGAAGTGGGATGTTCGGGATGGGGTGGGGAAGTCGTTTTGGTAGGATCGCTAACGGCGCTAAGTCTGGCTATACGCTTTTATGGATATTGGATACTGCGTCGCTTTTCCCTGAGGCTCTCTCTCTCTCTCTCTCTCTCTCTCTCTCTCGTTGAAGATGTTTTGGAAATTGCATTTGTAGAGTCGCGCTGGAGGGAGATCAGATGCCTGAGTACAGAATATGAGTTGGCGTTCCTTAAGGTTTTATCGTACCTCTGTCCTTTGGATTTTATTGGTTTGCAGGAATGACTGTCTTTTTATGGAGGAAGGACTTTGCAAAAGAGAGAGAGAGAGAGAGAGAGAGAGAGAGAGAGAGAGAGAGAAGAATGATTATTCATGTGTGCTCACACATATCTTAATTTTTCTGTTCCTGATGTTTTGTTTTGTGTCTGTGCATTCAGGCATTAGGGTCTGTTTGGTATATTCGCGTACGTGTGTATATTCGGTTATATATAATTGTGAATGTGTGCTTGTTTTGTTGATGTAAACCTATTTATTTTCATTAGATAAGGTGTATTAATATTACAGTGATTTTATTATTTTACTTCAACACCTTTGAGACGAAATTTCTAGCCCTAAGCACTAGTCCTTGGCTGTGACACACTCCGGTTGAAACTATCTTGTCACTCATTCAATGTTTACGTTAAACGATTTTTGTTATTTTTGTCGTAAAAATTCATGATCCGTTGTAATGATACGAGTTTAGTGATGCAATGTACGTATTTCATTCAACTGCAAAAACTGAGTTCAGTAGTTGATCTAGTAATGAATCATTGCTCACCCCGCGCTGAAATGTGGCAAAACGTCCGTCGACGTGTTTACTTTTAGCGCAAATGTTAGGTAATTGGAGTATATATTTTTCAGTATTTAGAGCATTTTACAAGTATAATTCAGGGTACATATGTAATGTATGTATATATGTAAATTTTATACACGTACACAAAAGCCTGCAAGCATACATTGAAACTGTAAACCGTAGTAAAAAAAACGTACCAGTCACTGATAATATTTGAGACCCATAAAAATTCGCGGTACCTTTCTCACTGAATCATTTTTCCGAGATGCAGCGATAAGTCTCCGCTTTCTGCCCTGAGACGAAACTGAAGCCTAAGCCGTCACGAAACACTTAACGAAGTCGTAAACAAAATTGCATAGTCTCTCCTTGTTGAATATCAATGATATTTTCGGAATAGTCAGTAAGATTTCACTCACTCACGGTGCTGGTAAGGTCGAAGTGACTCAACAACGCCATAAATATATATTTTCGTAATTTTTTTTAAGCTAGAAATACGGTCATTCATATCCTCAGTAGATTTGTATTTTGTTTCAGCTTTAGGAAGCTAGATTGGTTGTGTCTTGCGGAAACTATTTACATTTGCATTTTGTTTTACATCGGAAATGACTCGTCTGTCCCAATTTTGAAGAGGCTTCAATACTAAGTTCTATCAGTTGCTTCACCTTTCCTTATTCGTCTTTTTTCGCTTTGATTCCCTCTCATGCAAGTAAGGGTATTGATGTCTTCTATAATACAGATAGTAATGAACCAAGCAAAAACTTCTTTCAGTTTTCTTCTGAAGATTGAAAAAGAAACCCACAAAATTACTTATAAGTATTTACATTTTATAGTGAAATAAAATGTAAATACTTATAAGTAAACACGTTATACACAGTAATTTTGTGGGTTTCTTTTTCAATATATAGTAATCAAAATCGTGAAAGGGGGCGGTGATTTGACTTCAGGAATTATTCACCTAAAAAGAATTTTTTATCGTTTTGTAATTTTTCAATCTGCATTTAATATTATGCAACCCTTTAGGTTGAAAGGTTGAAAACCCACAAAGAATTTACTGCATTGGCTTAGAACATGAATACAATTTATTATTATGTCATCATCTAACCTAAAAAGAGACATTTAGCTAACGTATTTTATTTCTTCTTTTGTGTAAATGTTTCTCATAATCATCATGTCATTTCTTCTTTGGGAATTGCCATATATAGTTATGAATAAAGTTGTGGAGTTTTACATTGAGTTGTTCACGGCTGATTGAGTAGAATGATGTGACGGTGTTTGCTGTCTTAATCGTCACGGAGGCCATATTGCCTCGTAGTACACACATGCGAATGTATATGTATATGCATATTTATATATATGTGTGTGTATGTATATATGTATATACGTGTGTGTGTCTGTGAGAGAGAGAGAAAAAAAAACTAATTGACTTTGTAATAATTGCACCAAAGTACTCGGTGCATACTTTTTCATCATTTTTTCCTCTTGGCGTACCTGCGAATTTGATATAAAGCGAAAGTTTTATCATTCCTTTATATATATATATATATATATATATATATATATATATATATATATATATATATATATGTATATATATATATATATATGTGTGTGTGTGTGTGTATACATACAATTTCAGTGTTTGCTTGCGTGTATGCGTGTTTATAACTCAAGACCACACCTTTGGAAGTTGAGGTGAGGACTTGTGTCTGAGGAGAACAGGTCGCGCTCTTACCTTGATACTTCCCTGGAAGGTGTTCCTTGCTTAGAGCTTCTGTTATATATAATGCGCCCGCGCCCTCGCCTAACCTCCTCCAAGAGATGATGTTTCGGATAACGAGAGAGAGAGAGAGAGAGAGAGAGAGAGAGAGAGAGAGAGAGAGAGAGAGAGAGAGGGTGGGATTGTGTGAAGAGAGAATTATTTTCCTGAAGGCTTTGTTATATGCTATGGCGAAGCGTCTAGAAAAGTAGAAATAGATAATACCAGTTGAGTGAGTAGAATTATATTTTTGAATTCTGATATACACTAGCAATGGCTAATAAAGAGATGTTTCTGAAGAATGAATGCTAGGTATAGATGACGAGAGAAGTGATGGGTAATTTTTCCTTCAATAAAAATGGAGGGTAATCTTTCAGCAGATACAAGCAATTTTGTAAGAATTCGGCGGATTCTGTCTTATCGCAGAGAGAGAGAGAGAGAGAGAGAGAGAAGAGAAGAGCTAACCCCCGTTAGCCCAAGTCAAACGATTAAGAAGGCGGAGGCCAAAGAGGACAAGGGGAGGACATTTCGACCCATCGTTTTCTGGTGGGTATATTTTTTCTTCCGATGCCCAAGAGGTGGGGCACGGTGATTATGAGGCGTGCAGGGTGAGAGGGGCCATTTTGTGCCGGCAGGTGGTTGTTGGCTGCTGGTTTGGTCAGTCCAGGTGGTGTGTCAGTGTCGTGATAGATGGCTCTTGCCCGGTGAAGTTTTCTTCTTCGGTCGGGAGTGTTTGTGTTCTGAGCCGGCTGTGTTGCGTCCCAGGAAGGGTGAGGTATGTCCCTTTTGTTTTGTTTCACTTCTAGTCCTCTCATCTCGTCAGAATTGACGGTAATATAAGAAGAAATCTTGCGACAGCAAGTCCAAACCCCATGGACGCTCCGTAGCGTCCCAAAAGTCTAGACCTTGTCTATGCCCTTGATTCTTATTAGTGGTCAGATGCTTGACCCAATTTGAACGACGGCAATTTAAACGTGGAGTTGATTACCCGTAGGCTATCGTTGTTATTTACAGAAAGAAATCTATGGATACACATTGCATCTAACAAAAAAATGAGAGACTCGTAAACGCGACTAAAGTGACGGGCAACCCTCATCCTCTGTCTCTTAAGCTCTTATTGTTTTTGTTGTTCACTTTTTCCATAGCGTCTTTTATGTTCAGTCGTGTGGAAGGAACTTGGAAATGCTTATGTCATCATGTTTCCTGGTGTTAGTACTGATTTACAGCTAATATTCACTTGCCAATGAATATATGTTGACTGGTGAGTTTTGAGCTGTTAACGATGACAGGTGATTTTTACCAGCAAATGTTATCTAAAATACAAGTTTCATTCGTGAATATGAACTAACAGACGAAGCATGCCTTCCGTCATGGAGAGGCGATTTCCACTTGTCAGTATTTATATACTTTAGAGAATGTATCATATAAGTTTAGTAATACTACCGAGTCGATTCATATCATCAGTTCGTTTATTACACTTGGTTTCATGTTTCACTTTGGATCACCCAGCATTAATATCAACATTAATATCTGACAGAGTTTCATTTGCTTTAGAATAATGCTCTCAGAATGTGTCCCTTTTGGTGATTATTTAGAGGGTATGAAATTTTGCGATTTTTTCCCTTTTACAATTTGCTTTTTATCTTCATTGCCGTACACG